>NW_026885592.1:0-67340 GCF_032173495.1 Musca vetustissima
ACCTTGACACGGTTGAATTTAATTCGTAGATGCAATTTCGCAACAATAGTCGACATAAATACAACTTATCAAGTAAAAGACATTTGTAAGCCACATTTCCCAATATGCCTGATGAGCCGCTTAACCAACGGCGAAACGCGTCGCATAGTGGTGGGAATGTAGTATCTCTCTGGCTTTCCTTTTCATTGCAACTCCGATCATGTAGCTCATCTCGAAAGAGAAATTAATAAAAACATTTACATGAATGATCTTCGCCCTAAAAAGGCATAAAAACAAAACTCAAAAATTCAGCTTGAGCCCGGCTGGGATTTGAACCCTGGTTCCCATGGCATCTGTTGGTGTCCGGCGCCTTAGCGTTCAAAGCCACCTCCTTATCTTCCTAAGGTTGCAAGGAAAAATATTGTAGTCTGTATGGAAAGAAAGTCCGTCACTACAAGAAAAATCTGCTCTGAAAAGGAATGTTCTGGTGTGATGCCAAATGTCCGAACCTTGACACGGTTGAATTTAATTCGTAGATGCAATTTCGCAACAATATTCGACATAAATACAACTTATCAAGTAACGACATTTGTAAGCCACATTTCCCAATATGCCTGATGAGCCGCTTAACCCGTGGCGAAACGCGTCGCATAATGGTGGGAATGTATCGCTCTGGCTTTCCTTTTCATTGCAACTTCGATCATGTAGCTCATCTCGAAAGAGAAATTAATTGAAACATTTTTATTATAGGTTTTATATCTTAATATGTTTGTTTTAATCTCAGATCTTACTCCGTATTTCTTTCGTACAGAAACGTTAATGCTTCTATCCTACTAAATCGAGTACAAGTTCTGTAAGTTTACTATTTTCTCGATCGTCCCGATGGACTGATGTAAAAAGTTCTATAATACTGTGTTAACCTTTTTTGTTCCTTCCGGTAATTTAATACTAATGGTAAAATATCTAGTTCGTTTTAGTACTGATAGTAGTACCCTTATAGTACAAATTACAATTTTGCACAGCGCATCATTTTTTATTCAGAGACCTGCCTTTATAGTGAAGATTTCCATTAAAATTGCAGAAATTTAGTATTTCTGGTGCGTTACGTATTACAAAATACTCAATGGTATCGTCGGTATTTTTAGTATATCCTCATAATAATGATCCAGCCCATTATTCATTACATCAAAAGATCGATCCAATGTGGTTGGAAACATCATTGGAAATATCGGTATTGTTATTTTAGAAAATTTGGAACTTTAGCATTTAAAATTGACTACACTTTAGTACTTGTGATGTTCAGCGGCTTATTGCATAGTTCACATATTTGTATTTGAAGTCTCGCCTGTTTTTCACTACACTAGAAATTTTAACCAAAATTCACATAATCATTCGCTGTAGTATAGATTCATGTGGGATTCGAAACTATATTTCATATAACCGTATATATTTCCATAAACCATTTTATTTACCATAGTCAAAGAGTAATACTAAAATTCGGATATCTTTCTCTAACATTTTCTATTTAGTACTTTTTACTAAAAATTAAAAAAAAATACCTTTTTTAATTTGTTTAAACAAAATATACATACAAAATTTCAGGACTCTACCTCTACTCGTTCTGTCGTATAAAATATTTAGTACTTTAAGTACAAATGTCAAACAATATTGCCAAAAGCATTGTTTTTATATCCCCCGTACCGCCGTATACAATGTGTTGTACTTTTTAGTACATTTTAGAAGTTATTAATGCAAAATTTTTATGTATAAATTGTTATTGTCATAGTTCCAGATAATTATTTAATAACAGGTTCCTATCTTCATCCATTCTACCGTATACAATATTTAGTACTTGTATTCGATTCGTATTCTATTTGTTTATAATATACAAAAAATGTTCCCATACTGTGCAATATTTTGTATTAATGATGCCATTTAGTACGAATTTTCAATAAACCAAGCCTGTTAATTATAGTTGGACATTTTTGTACTCTAAATTTACATTTATATTTTTTACCATTCACTATGGTACAATATTTAGTACAATTTTGTGCATATCGGTCTATTTGTAATAGTTAAGCTACATACTAAATTTCAGATCTCAATCTATGACTTTTCCATTATAAGTTAATATTTTGTACCATTTTAGTACAAATTTCAAAAATATATTAATATATTGCATAGTATTTGTAATAATTAAATCTATGTGCCGTGTTTCAGATTTCTATTCCTACCGGTTCCATTATACTACAGTATTTAGTACTAATTTCAAAAAGTTATGCTTAGAGTAAGCTACATACAAAATTACAGATTTCTATTTCTACCAGTTACATTGTATTTACATATTTAGTACTTTTTATCGCAACTTTAGTGCTAAATTAAAAAAAAAAATGGCATAGTATTCTATTTGTAATAGTTAAAGCTATATGTGAAATTTCAGAACTTTTTAATATATTCTAGTACTAATTTAAAAAAAAATATGTTTGCCCATCATTCTACTTGTAATAGCTTAAGTTACATACCAAATTTCAGATATCTATCCCTACCTGTTTCATCGTAGTATAATATTTAGTACTAATTTCCAAAATTTGTTCGCACATTCTGATTTGTTTATCAATGACAAAGCTGCATACCAAATTTTAGAGTTGTAGTTCCAACCGTTCTGGCGTAATACAGTTTTTAGTACTATTTAGTACCATATACCATAGCTTAAGTTACATACCAAATTTCAGATATCTATCCCTACCTTTTTCATCGTAGTATAATATTTAGTACATTTTAGTACCTTTAGTACTAATTTCCATAACTTGTTCATAAATTCTGATTTGCTTATCACTGACAAAGCTGCATACCGAATTTCAAAGTTCTACTTCCAACCGTTCCGGAGTAATACAGTTTTAGTACTTTTTAGTACCTTTTTGTACTAATTTCCAACAAATATTTTTGCACAATATTCTCTTTGTAATAGCTTAAGCTCCATACCAAGTTTCAGATATGAATCTTCACCACTTCCATTCAAATACAATATTTAGTACTTTTTAGTACATCTAAGTACTAAATTCCAAAATTTTTTCACACATTCAAGTCCATTCGCCATAGGCAAAGCTACGTGCCAAATTTCAAAGTTCTACATATAACCGTTCCCGCGTAATACAGTTTTTAGTACTTTTTAGTACCTTTTAGTACGAATTTCCAAAAATCCCGCCTTATCACACGCCTACTCACTAAACCCCACCTACATGCCAAATTTCAAGTTTCTAGCTTTAGCCGTTTCGTCTGGGCGTTGATGATCAGTCAGTCACTTATAACGCAACTCTTTTATATATAGCATTTCCACATTAAATGAAACCTTTTACAAATTAAATGAACCCTTTTCCAAATTAAATGAAACCTTTTCCAAATTAAATGAACCCTTTTCCAAATTAAATGAACCCTTTTCCAAATTAAATGAAACCTTTTCCAATTGAAATGAAACCTTTTACAAATAGAATGAAACCTTTTCCAATTGAAATGAAACCTTTTACAAATAGAATGAAACTTTTTCCAAATTAAATGAAACCTTTATTCTTATCTAAGGAAATATAATATTTGCAGTAATTTTAAACCAATATTTGAAAATTAAATCAAAGAATATTAACAACTATAGTTGTATGGCTATGTAATTAACATAAATATTCTTTAATTCGGTGTGATTTCATTTAATATCTTTACTACATAAAACTAAATAAATAGTAATACAAACTGGGGTATTTCTTGACATTTTAATAAATAAATATTTAAGAACAAGAATTGAATACCCGGTCCTAAATGCGAAATACATATTTGACT
Source organism: Musca vetustissima (assembly GCF_032173495.1). Classification (NCBI taxonomy): domain Eukaryota; kingdom Metazoa; phylum Arthropoda; class Insecta; order Diptera; family Muscidae; genus Musca; species Musca vetustissima. The sequence continues at coordinate 3,808 of NW_026885592.1, forward strand.
TAATAAATTGTTGATGATAAGGTAACTGCTTATCTTAATGAAGGGGTTCCCGACTTGCAGCTTGTGGGATTTTCAAAACCATGTCCATAACGTAGTTAGAACAATCTTGCCGAGTAAGCTGTTGAATACTTCGCTCGATTACATCAACAATGTTATGTTCCATTGAAACGTCACACAGCTCAGCTCTTGCACATAATTTTATTTTTGAAAATGCATTTTCGATTGGATTTAGCATTGGAGAATAAGGCGGTAAGAATTTAAGGTTGCATCTTTTGGATTCGATCAAATTTTTTATGTCATGTCGCTTGTGTATTTGAGCGTTATCCATTATCAAGAACGAATTTTCCAACTCTAAATTGATTTTCTCCAAAAGACTTTCTATAAATAATTTAAATCTGTCTGCATTGACACTGGAATTAGAAACTATTGTGTGATGTACAACTCCCGCGTTGTTTATTGCTGCAATTAGAGTCACATTACGACCTCTGACCGTAGGTAACACAATGTGTGCTCTTGTTCCTTGTCTTGAACGGGCTTGGGTTCTTCGTAGGTGAAGATTAAATCCACACTCATCAATGAATATTAATTTTTCTCGTTGTTGCGGTATCCATTTTGTAAAGTCTTGAGCATATTTTTGTCTCAAGCCCAATGTTCTGGAGTCATTCATTCGTTCTATTTCAATAGAGGCCATCTTCAACGTTATTTTTAATTTCCGTAATCCATTTTCTATGCAGCTTGTGGAAATATTTATATCATTTTCTCTCAACAGTTTAGTTTTTATGGCTTTGAGGGTAATTCCAGGTTGACTTTCTATATATAACTCGATCAGACTTAAAATTTATGGTGTCAACAACTTAGTTCTATTTCCTCCACGCTTATTTTCCTTCAATGTTCCAGAATTTTGTTTGTATCTTCTTATTAATGTTTTTGCTGAATTTATTTTTATGCAGGTTAAATTTGCAGCCTCGGAAATTGTTCTCCCCTCTTCATACAATTTAAATAATAACAATTTCATGTCTTTTGTTATTTTGTTATACTGACCCAATTTGTTTCGGGGTCTTGTAGATGTAGCTTCGGTAGGTTCTGGAGCATTTCCACTTGCAATACTTGGCGAGGTTATAGATTCTTCCTCAGGTTCCCAATTATCAGAGCTTCCCGAGCTAAAATCCAGTTCGCTCATAATTATTTAAATTTATTGTGTATGGCTACCTATACAAAACACTACTAATTCAATTAGTAAAACATGCACCAGAAATTCATTTATAACTGTAAATTTTTATTTAATTTTCGTTTTTTTTTTTAAATTTCGTTCATATATTGTTTGTGGATGTTCGAAGAGAAGGTCGAAAAATGTATCTTGATTTCTCTTATAAATTTATTTCAATAATCGCCATCTTAATGATTTGTTAGTGGAGCACAACATTAGCACAAAGAGAATTTTAATAATGTTTAGTTCGAAGAGAAGATCGAAAAATGATCTCTTATAATAGATCATTTATTTTAATCGTTGCTATGCCAAAGTTAAAATATTTTTAAATACAGTGAACTCTCGATAATGTGAACATCCAAAACAGTGAACTCTCGACAATGTGAACTAATAAACGTCGGGGTTTTTCATATTTTCGAATTTGTGTTAATTTTCGATTCGACCAGCTTATTTGCCACTAATTACCTGATTTTTTCAATAATTTAATGTCAGTTTGAGTGCTCACATTTTCGAGAGTTCACTGTTTTGGATGTTCACATTATCGAGAGTTCACTGTATTTAAAAATATTTTAACTTTGGCATAGCAACGATTAAAATAAATGATCTATTATAAGAGATCATTTTTCGATCTTCTCTTCGAACTAAACATTATTAAAATTCTCTTTGTGCTAATGTTGTGCTCCACTAACAAATCATTAAGATGGCGATTATTGAAATAAATTTATAAGAGAAATCAAGATACATTTTTCGACCTTCTCTTCGAACATCCACAAACAATATATGAACGAAATTTAAAAAAAAAACGAAAATTAAAAAAAAAATTACCGTTATAAATGAATTTCTGGTGCATGTTTTACTAATTGAATTAGTAGTGTTTTGTATAGGTAGCGATACACATTAAATTTAAATAATTATGAGCGAACTGGATTTTAGCTCGGGAAGCTCTGATAATTGGGAATCTGAGGAAGAATCAATATCCTCGCCAAGTATTGCAAGTGGAAATGCTCCAGAACCTACCGAAGCTACATCTACAAGACCCCGAAACAAATTGGGTCAGTATAACAAAATAACAAAAGACATGAAATTGTTATTATTTAAATTGTATGAAGAGGGGAGAACAATTTCCGAGGCTACAAATTTAACCTGCATAAAAATAAATTCAGCAAAAACATTAATAAGAAGATACAAACAAAATTCTGGAACATTGAAGGAAAATAAGCGTGGAGGAAATAGAACTAAGTTGTTGACACCCCAAATTTTAAGTCTGATCGAGTTATATATAGAAAGTCAACCTGGAATTACCCCCAAAGCCATAAAAACTAAACTGTTGAGAGAAAATGATATAAATATTTCCACAAGCTGCATAGAAAATGGATTACGGAAATTAAAAATAACGTTGAAGATTGCCTCTATTGAAATAGAACGAATGAATGACTCCAGAACATTGGGCTTGAGACAAAAATATGCTCAAGACTTTACAAAATGGATACCGCAACAACGAGAAAAATTAAAATTCATTGATGAGTGTGGATTTAATCTTCACCTACGAAGAACCCAAGCCCGTTCAAGACAAGGAACAAGAGCACACATTGTGTTATCTACGGTCAGAGGTCGTAATGTGACTCTAATTGCAGCAATAAACAACGCGGGAGTTGTACATCACACAATAGTTTCTAATTCCAGTGTCAATGCAGACAGATTTAAATTATTTATAGAAAGTCTTTTGGAGAAAATCAATTTAGAGTTGGAAAATTCGTTCTTGATAATGGATAACGCTCAAATACACAAGCGACATGACATAAAAAATTTGATCGAATCCAAAAGATGCAACCTTAAATTCTTACCGCCTTATTCTCCAATGCTAAATCCAATCGAAAATGCATTTTCAAAAATAAAATTATGTGCAAGAGCTGAGCTGTGTGACGTTTCAATGGAACATAACATTGTTGATGTAATCGAGCGAAGTATTCAACAGCTTACTCGGCAAGATTGTTCTAACTACGTTATGGACATGGTTTTGGAAATCCCACAAGCTGCAAGTCGGGAACCCCTTCATTAAGATAAGCAGTTACCTTATCATCAACAATTTTTTAAATCAAATATGTATTTCGCATTTAGGACCGGGTATTCAATACTTGTTCTAAAATATTTATTTATTAAAATGTCAAGAAATACCCCAGTTTGTATTACTATTTATTTAGTTTTATGTAGTAAAGATATTAAATAAAATCACACCGAATTAAAGAATATTTATGTTAATTACATAGCCATACAACTATATTTGTTATTATTCTTTGATTTCATTTTCAAATATTGATTAAAAATTACTGCAAATATTATATTTCCTTGGATGAGAATAAAGGTTTCATTTAATTTGGAAAAAGTTTCATTCTATTTGTAAAAGGTTTCATTTTAATTGGAAAAGGTTTCATTCTATTTGTAAAAGGTTTCATTCTAATTGGAAAAGGTTTCATTTAATTTGGAAAAGGCTTCATTTAATTTGGAAAAGGTTTCATTTAATTTGGAAAAGGTTTCATTTAATTTGGAAAAGGGTTCATTTAATTTGTAAAAGGTTTCATTTAACGTGGAAATGCTATATATAGATAATCGAAAAAAAATCCTCATTTTCGCGAAATATGAGAAAAATAATAAAAATATAGGACATTTTTCATTATTTATTTTACATAGACATATATCCATCTTATTTTTTTTTTTTCAAAAATTTGTTCATGATCCATGAAGTACTGAAGTTTATCTTCCAATCCATATGTATTTTTCGAAATTTCATTTGACGTCTAAGATGTATGTAGTACATATTGTTCCTAAAATAAATACATCGATCTATACCTATTTCATTGCCGTGCAATAAGAACCATGGATGTCGTAGCTCACAATATTTTTGAGATAAATTGCATTTCTTTTTCGGCTGAAGTTTTCAAAGTTCAAAATTCGTATCAGGTCATTTATTAAAACGAAAATGGTTCATAGGAAATGCAATTAAATCCCCTATATTTTCAAACCTATTTTTTTTTTGCCAAATTTCGTGTTTTTGGCAGGATTTTTACGAAGATTTATCCGGAACGTAAAAAAGTTTACTGAATCAAATGATAAAATAATAAATAAATATAAAAATGTCGCCGTAAAATAATTTTTTTTTTAGAAATTTAATCGCACAAAATTTCCACTTTCGGATTAGCCGTACATACTACACACAAACAATGTATATCAAATTACTCAGATTTGCGAGTACAACAATCCTAAAATTAATTTTTGAAAACCCTCAACATTTAGCTTCAAAATGTCAGCATCATTTAAAGGTAAATGCAGATAATTTTTCGGAAAACGATGCATAAGGACGTACTCCTCATTTAATTTTGTCATTCCGTTTGTAACTCATCGAAATATTCATTTCCGACCCTATAAAGTATATACTCGACTTAGCATGTTTTAAAGCTCTTTACGTTTTTAGATACTACGATCCTTAATTTAAATTCTCTGAAATTTTGGTAATCTCTGAAATTTTGGCCAATCCAAACCTAAGTTATAAGCAAAAATGTACTTAGCATGGCACGTAAGATTTAAGAAACTTCCATACTATGAGAGCTCTCTGCTAAAACTGAAAAACTCACTTTTCAGACTTAGCATACTATTCTTCGGAGGCGTCGGTATATTCATGATCAGGGTATAATTCTAAGACGATCTAGCCATGTAATCACGCTATCTTCTGAAGGAATTGAGATAGGGTGCTAAAGTTTGTCATAGGTTTGTCTTTTGTCTGCAGGCAGGCCAGGTTCGAAGATGGGATATATCGGTCCAATTTTCGGTATTTTGGGGTTCTTGGGCGCGTTTTTCAACCGAATACGCTGAAATTTGGTACATTGGGTTATTATTGGGTACTAAATGTCTCCACAAAAATTATAAATATAGGTCCACTTTTTCTGGTAGCCCCTATATAACGGTACCTCCTAATTTTCAGTATTTTGGGGGTTTTGATCGTATTTTTCCACCGAATTGGCTGCAATTTATTATTTTGAGTTCTTACTAGGTACCACATCTCTCCACCAAAAATTATAAATATACGTCAATTTTTTTTTGGTTATTCCCTGTATAAGGGTACCCCCCGGTTTTTTGGGGTTCATGAGCGCGCTTTTCAACCGAATTCGCTGCAAGTTGGTATTTTGTAGTCGTATATGGTAACAAAGCTCCCTACCAACAATTTTTAATATTCGCCCCCTTTTTGGGGTCGTCCCCATATAACCCCCTTTTTATACCCTCCACCATAGTATGGAGGGTATATTAATTTTGTCATTCCGTTTGTAACTCATCGAAATATTAATTTCCGACCCTATAAAGTATATATATTCTTGATCAGGGTAAAATTCTAAGACGATCTAGCCATGTCCGTCCGTCTGTCCGTCCGTCTGTCCGTCCGTCTGTTGTAATCACGCTATCTTCTGAAGGAATTGAGATAGGGTGCTGAAATTTTGCATAGGTTTGTCTTTTGTCTGCAGGCAGGTCGAGTTCGAAGATGGGATATATCGGTCGACGTTTAGGTATAGCTTCCATATAAGGGTACCCCCAAATTTTCGGTATTTTAAGATTCTTGAGCGCGTTTTTCAACCGAATTCGCTGAAATTTGCTACATGGGGTTCGTATTGGGTACTAAATGTCTACACAAAAAATTATAAATATAGGTTCATATTTTGGGATAGCCCCCATATAAGGGTACACCCAATTTTGCGGTATTTTGGGGGGTTTGATCGCATTTTTCTACCGAATTCGCTGAAATTCGTTACTTTGAGTTCTTATTGGGTAGCAAATCTCTATACCAAAAATTTTAAATATAGGCCAATTTTTTCGGGTAGCCCCCATATAAGGGTACCCCCAATTCTCGGTATTTTAGGGTTCGTGAGCGCGGTTTTAAACCGAATTCGCTGAAATTTGGTATTTTGTAGTCGTATATGGTAACAAATCTCTCCACCAAAAATTATTAATATTCACCCCTTTTTAGGGGTAGTCCCCATATAACCCCCTTTTTTATATTAAAATAGTTATCTGATTTGTTCCGTGTGTTGCGGTTGGGTAGTCGTTACGGGGAATAGTCAATTTTTACCCCACAAAGGCTATTTAGCCATCTGTTGTAAGCATTCCGCCTTCTAAAGATATTGTGATAAAAAACTCTAACTTGACAATAATGAAATATATCGGCAGACATTTAGGCATCTCCTCAATATAGTGATTAAAATATTGGGTTAAAAATTGGCATATACCGGTCATTAATTAGGCAAAGCCTCATATAATGATATCCCAAAATATTCACTATTTCCTACACTATGTAATCAATATTGGTCCCCCTTTAGGCATAGCCTCATATAACTTTGTAATCTATATTACAGTAGTTTGAGGATTTTAAACTCTACTCAGTATCAGTCCACTTTTTGGATCTTACAGATTTTAGGAAAATTTCATAGTAAAAATTGCTGAAGTTTGTATTTGGTGTACATAATGGTTTACATATCGGTATATGTCCACTTGTAGAATTATCGGCATATGCCCACTTTTTGGTAGGTTTTCCTTATATTTTCATTGCATGTATCTGTTAGTATAACTATGGTGAAGGATATCCAAAGTTCGGCCCGGCCGAACTTAACGCTTTTTCACTTGTTTATATTAAAATAGTTATATGATTTTTTCCGTGTTTGGGTTTGGTTCTAAGACTTTGTTGTAATCATTTCATCTGCGGAAGATACGAAAAAACTAGAACATAAGGGTCGACAATTAACCTTATATAAATATATATATTTATATATTAACCTTATATAAATATATATATATATATTCATATATATGAACTGTGACCCGCATTTTGGCCTAGCCCCTGTTTGGATGAAATCAAAATTTTTTGTAACAAATTTGGTCCAAAGAAACATGGTGTCTAGGACCAATATTTAGAACCATAATTGGTTTATAGAAATGTCGCTATAGGTACACTTTTTGGTATGTTCCCTATATTTTTATTTCAAGTGCCTGTCAGTCTGTATCTATGGTGGAGGGTATCCAAGTATCCAAGGTCTTAGTGGAAATGTCGCGCTACTGGGTGAAATGTATACGGCAAAGAATAAAAATGTTGCAATTTTCATATTTGCTTATTCTATGGTGTTTACTCAACAGCTAAATAGTGACCGATTTTACCAAACACAATTAATGTCTTCTTTGGCCAGAACTGGATATGCCAAATTTCGTGACGATTGGTTCACAACTGTGACACAAACTACTAAGGCAGGGTTTAGGACCAATACTAAAAGCAGGGTCTATGACCAATATTTGGTGACGTTACTAATTCTTGATTTTATTTCAAATTTCCTTATTCGTATTTATGTAAAAAAATTTTCTTTTATTAAATCGAGCTTTCATTATAAAGAAATTTCTTTATATACAATTTTTAGCCCATTTTTTCTGACACTATTCTTTGTTTTAGCAACATTGCATACAGGAGATAAGTACATTATTTCTGAAAAATAAAAGTTCGATATCAATATCGAAGGAGAATCTGAGGAAGATTGCAAAATTATTTATTTATGGACGAACAAACACTGACATCATTCTATTTTATTTAGACTGATTACTTTGTAAGAGACACAAATATATTGGACAAATCTCATACTAGATCTCGGGTGTTATACTACCAACTCTCTGCTTGTATTAAAATATTTATCAAAATACAGGGAGAAATTTTGTAGCATTTCAATAAAACGCATTTATTTCGAATTTTACTGAAATTGTCTGAATATAGTTCACAACACCAACTGAATTTTCAGCTTAAAAACCAAAATTCATAATTATTAATAAAATAATGTCGCATTATTTATAATGAAATGTCACAATGTATAAAGTAATACAAAACCCCGATGTGCGGTGAGATCACACTTCATTAGAATTTCATAATGTAATTACAAACATTTTGATTTCCATAAAATAAAAAGAATCATTGTTATCACCTGTCTTGTGTTTAACATTTTGCAAGAGGTTACAATGTAATAACTTTAACAACAAAAATACAAACAACAACAACAAACATCTGATCTGAAGTTATTGGGTTTATCATATTTACATATAAATGGTAAAACTTAATCTGACGCTATTTTGAAAGCAAACGAGTGGCATCATAGGCAGTTACTGCCTCCACGTTTATTATTCAGTACCACGAAGGTGTGTTCGGTGAAGGCTTTCTTGTCGTGTGGCCAACAAAGAAAATAACCGATATAATCGGTTATTTTTGTGAATGTAATTTACATAATCAATCCTTTTTATTGATGTTGTCCGCGTCAATTACTGAATTGGTTTTTATTGCATGGATGCGTATGCACCACATTTTTATTCCCAGCATGTCTCGTGAAGATTGCTCTTGACGTCAGGTGGGAAAAGTTTATTTTTATTAAAATAACTCTTCGATACCGGGCAGATATGAGGAAAATGCTATTTTTTAAATTTTTTAAAATATTAGAATTCCAAATATACTATGTGCGTATTAACGCATTTGTACGTGAATTCTAAATTTTGAAAACATTCCGATTTTTCTGGCATGTTCTATGACGTATCCAGACAAAATGACAGTGCCCATTTTAACGAACGTTATAATTAAAAAAATTATAAATTTTTGGAAATACATGTATTTAACGTTTGAGGAGGAGGCATGAATTTGGGTATACAAACATATGCAACTGATTGTTTTGTTTATTTGACATATTTTTACAATGTTATGAAATTAGGAAAATATAACGAAAATTATTAACCACATAGTATTATACAAGTGAAAAGAGGTTAAGTTCGGCCGGGCCGAACTTTTGATACCCTCCACCATAGGTATACTGACAGTAACGTGTTATGAAGGTTTCAACCGCACGAGGAACTATACTATAGCGAATGAGGTTGGGTAGTGTTGCTAAAATCTCGAATGTAAGCAAAAAAGGGGGATCCTTATATAAGAGGTATTACAAATAAATGAACTTATGCAACAATACTTTACAATATCTTGGAAACTATTGACGACCAAAAATACTCAATTGCAATCACTTTCACTAAATTTTGCACCATAAGGTATTCATATGAAGTTTCCCACCCCAGGAGGAACTATAGGATACAGCCGCGGCATCTGATGTAATGAATAATGAGTGGGATTAAGGGATATATTCAAAAGTGAACCTATACAGACGACTTTTCTAAGTCAATGTTGTAACCTACAGTACACACGTAATACAAATTTCCAAAAAGTTTAATGGGGATTTTTTTCTAAAATCTTATGAATCCGAAACCTGGACGGAAATGGATAAATCACCATAGAATCAAATCATGCGAAACAAATCAGTTATCTATTTTAATATAAACAGGGAGTTATGTGGGATCTATCCCCAAAAGGGAGCGAATATTAGTAATGCTTGGTAGGGATATATTTTACCAAATAAGAATCCAAACAAAATACCAAATTACAGAGAATTCGGTTAACCGCGTAATTCCAAAAAAAAATCATGAGAAGATTTAGTACTTAATTCGAAACCAACAAACTAAATACAGTCAAAACTTGTCTAGTCCACAAAGTGGACCGATATTGATAATTTTTAATAGGAAGATTTCATACCAAATGGGAATCCAAAATAAAAAATTGGAGATTTGGTACTCAATGAGAACCCAAAACAAGTAAAAAAGTGTCCGTCGGCATTGCCGACAGATATAAAACCTCACTCTATGGTTTGCGGAGAAGGTCTTCGGAGTAACACACAGGTTTTATTATTCGTTTTATATTTCAGATTTAATGTTGATCAATTCGGTTAGTCAAAAAAAAAAAAAAAAACAGTATAAAATTATATAATATTGACCCTTTTTGGGAGAGGTACCAGACGAGGCGGCAGGCGGGTTCCAACTTCCGTCTTAATCTAGGCTTCGTAAAGATAACAGGTTGTGCAAAGTTTGGTTCAAATCGGACATTCTATTTGCCCGATTTATAAATATTGAAACATTTTGACTCTTTGTGGGAAGGTACCAGAAGGATGGGTCTTATCTTCTTATTTCATCTAGGCATCCTTAAGATAATAGGTTGTACAAAACTTGGTTCAAATAGGATAGTCCCTTCTCATGATATTATGAAATTATTTTTTCGCATAATTTTGGTCATTCCGTAGGGAAGGTACCAGAAGGAGTGGACCGATATTCCCCATTTTCGAACTTGAACTAGGTTTAGAAGAAATAATATGATGTGAAAAGTTTGGATGAAATCCATTATTCCCTTCGAGAGTTATCGTGCGCACCAGCAATATTGGAGGTACTGTTGTATGTATAGATGGGCTGTATTGGTTCACGTTTTTACTTGTTTGCAGACAGGTGCAGACAAAAGACAACCCCATCTTAATTCCTTCAGAAGATAGCGTGATTAAAACAGACGGACAAAACTAGATCGTTTTAGAATTTTACCCTGATTAAGAATATATTTTGTAGGTCGGAAATTAATATAAAAAAATAATAAAAAATAAGTTCCATAAAATTGTATGTATGTCGAGTGACATATTTTCAATAAATGAAACAAAATATATTTTTAAAGCTGGACATTGCTCTTAAGATGCAACCATAGTTGTTACATCTTAGATTTATAATTTTTAGAGGCAGGGAACTTAAAAATATTTATAAATATAAATTATTTAGCAATTTTTGCCACTGAACACACGATATGCGTACATTTCGAAGGAAGATATTTTCATTTAAATTTTGAAAGCTGAATACTGACAAAGGTAAATTTATGAAAAATATTGGAAACATCAAGGTAGATGTATTAGGTAGTCGCATCGACCCAGTTGATTGTAACATTGAATGTCAAAACAAATTGTTGTAAAGTTTAATTCGCCTTAAAAAATTAATTAATTTTTTTTACATAAAATTGAAGTTTCGGATTTTTTTTCAAATTTTACTTCGAGAGAACCAAAAAACCTAAAACTGGACAGAAATTGTATATGAAGGCTACATCAAAACTGGCAACACTTCCGTTTTAACACTTCAAGAGCCCATAATGATGGTTGTTATTTTCAAGAAATGATTCAACCAATCAGAACAAAATGTTTTTATACCCTACACACCTATGTTAAAAGTATGTGTTGCCTCAAGAGTTTGCAGCTGCACGACATTTTACATGCATGGGCATGTTACAGCCCAAACTGCATCAAATAAGGATTTTGATTCATCATCATTTGTGACATCTTTGAACTTTATGCGGTCACGTAGCGATCGGCCCGATATTAGAATGTGCGATAATATTAGTATTAGATAATTTCAGAATATGTAGTGCCTGCAAAAATTTAATTATAAATACCACATCTGTGTATATACATTAATATAATTGCAGTCTTTATAAAATTCAACCACTCCCCTTGAATATACTATTAATCTATATCTTTCAGTATTAAATATGTATGCGATATTTCAAAAAAAAATCTATTTGACGCGCTAAATATTGAAAGATTATCATGAAAACAGTCATATTTATTCGTAGGCCTGATACCCGTCTCCGTAATTTCCTGGGTTTGGGTCATAATTGTGGCCTCTAAATATAAACCGGTCATTACCAAACCGAAAATCGACTTAGGCCAGAGCCAGAATATACATTTGAAAGATGTCGGCACATACTGAATCGTTTATTCAAAATTGTGCTGATGTTGTGTTTTCAGAACATAATTTTTTCAATCACGACTTGATTCGGGTCGTGATAATCATATTACAAATTATAATGGTGGATAATGGATGATAAACGATATACAAAAATTTGAGTCTAGGAGTCAAACTCTTGAGGCAACACATACTTTTAACATAGATGTGTAGGGTATAAAACATTTTATTCTGATTGGTTGAATCAAATTTGCCTAAATTTTGGAATGTCAAGGCGGATTTAATTTAATTTGCCTTGTTTAAAAATTTTGACATATTATGTTACCAAAAAAAATTGCTTTGTTGTAGTAATTCGCCGATGCGACTACCTAATATATGTGCCTTGGGAAACATATGACTGCATGAGACTACCTTGTATAATTATGCCATGGAATCAAATATTGAAAATTTCTATAAAATTTTAAACATTTTCAAATAAACAATACTATCGTAGAATAATTCATCAGAGAAGTATAAAATCAATTATGTTACATATGTATTAGAGAAGATAGTTGGTTTAAAATAATTTAGAAGGCAGTGCATAAATACAACCTGCTGATCAATTTCCTGCTAACACGATATACAGGAAAATAAAATACTAATGCACATGACGCACATGAAATAATATTAAAATATGCTAAATTTAGGATTATTAATCATATACAGATTTTTCGCCAATTCCTCAATAGTGGATTATTTACTTCTTGTCATGACCCACAGACATAAAATTGGCATACACGTTAAATAATTTCAGGGATTAATACACACAACCTTACAAATTCTTTATTTACAAAGGATATCTGAAGAATAAACAACGACGACAACAAACAACAGCAACTCTAACCTAGAGGGCAGACACAGAGCCATAGTGGAGCCAATTCATTGAATAAATATATATCATTCGGAATATTGTGTTTTTCGTCGCCACCCCCTTGTGCCTTGCCAGCCTTGCTTCATCATTTCGACAGATTTACTCAATTAAGTCAACTCCAAAAGGCAAACGTCATTAAAATGGATGGTCTGATGATTATAAAGTAAAGTCATTCGAATAAGTCAAGGCATTTTCTTGGATGTATTTTGAGTCACTCCCCTCCCTCCTAACGTACTGTGGTTGTGGTAGCATCAGCATGCATAGGGGTGGGGACCGGTGACATTTTGCTATTGACACTTGACAAGTGTTATCACGTTGTCAGGGGAATGTTAAACATAAACCGAACTGCTTTCAACACCAAAACCCCGGCATCGGAAAATCAGTGCATAGAGTCCACTAAGAACTAGAAAAGCGTTATTGTTTTCTCTTTTGATTTTCCTTTCTGGCTGTCTGGCTGGCTGATTGAGTGACTAGCTTTAGAAAAAGCATCTACATACATTTTTCTTAATTCTATTCACAGCTATGGCACTCCTTGGCAGAATTTTAAATAGCCGCGGGAGAACATTCCACCCCCTCTCTATTATTGCTTAATCTGTTGTCGTTGTTGTTGTTAGCAAACAAGGGGACAAACCGCTTCGACATTATTTGTTTTAAATCACCTCTTGCACTTTCAGCATTCAGAATTTATGGCAGGCAGCGGATGAGGAGTCCGTGGATTGAAATTATTACGATAATACAGCTTGAAGACAAAAGTGATGTGAATGATTAAATTTCATTTATAAACCTATTACTCGAATGAGAGCAGGGGTTTAGCAAAATCTATGCTAAACATGTTTTATTAACCTCATAAATGCCCCTGTCATTTCATAATTCATTCTTTTGTATGGTGTCGACTCCTAGTCATGCTTCTTGCCACAGGAGACGAGCAATTCCGTGAAGTGATTGAATTAAGTATGTCACCGTTTCAAATTAAAGTAAACAATTGACTACTCATTGCCCCCGAGGAAATTCTGTAGAAATTCTATGACGACACATTTCTGATAGGCAGTAGTGAAATTAAATTCAGAAGACATACATAAGTTGCCAAAATGTAATGGGGTCTGCTCAAAACTTTTACAATTTAGAAAAAACAATTTCCAAAAAAATTGTTGTTCCATGGTTTCAATCATTTCCTCTTTAAAAGGTGTACCGGGAGGCGAATTCATGCCATAGTCTTATCCTGTTGTCAACTTTTTAATCGCGAAATGCCAACCAGATCATGATAAAAACTCAAAATATCTTGCAAAAAAAAACGTTATGAAATCATTGTGCAGGTATATTTCAAATGCAGGTATAGTTCAAATAAAAATATTTTTTGTTTATGTATTCTTCAATTAATAAACTTTATCGTCAGTTAAGACTTCGGCTGGCCTTACAAGTTAAACATATAAATAACTTATTGCTATTTATTATTTGACATTTATTTTTGGGACATGTTGAGTTAAAACCATATGAAAATGTGTTTACATTGTTTTGCATAGTAACGAGTAAATTCAAATTTAAAACCTGAAGGATGGAATTCGAGTAACGTCTTTTATCTTAAAAGTTTTGTTTGTTATAAAAAATTAATAAAACTTTTTTTTAAAAAAAGGTTTGGTCGTATTTCAGTAGTGTTGGCGGTTTATTTGGGATACCATTTGTATTTTGTTTTTGCAATATAGTCAGGCTGAATCCCAGTTTGTTGTTTTTATAAAATTGTATTGTTTGTAAATGCCTTGTTAACCTCGAAGTGAGGCACCAGCGAAAATCTCATGTAGTTTATTTCGTTAGTCAGCTAAGTACTGCGCTTTGTTACAAGAGACATTTGGATATGAAATATTTTTTATATAGAAGCAATAGTTTCTGGGGAGAATATCCCAACAAAAAAATAAGGGAACTGATGAGGATCAGTGGCGTGATCCGAAACTATAGTCTTCCCTGCCTTACCCTCGGCAAACAATGCCATACATTCCCCACTAATAAATAGTTGTTTTTTTATAAAAACAACAAACAGATCGTATGTTACAACAAATGTTTCCTTTAAATTATGCAGAAACATGTTGAAAAATTGTTTCTAATTTAATTATTCCCTTAAATATGGTTATGTTCCTACTTGTTGGAAGAAGTCTTATATAATACCCTTACACAAGTCTGGTAGTCTAACAAATGTCTCGAATTATAGAGGAATTGCAAAATTAAGTGCTATTCCAAAATTGTTCGAAAAGTTAATTACTACCGTTATTTCACACAGAATTCAACCCTTGTTAAGACCATATCCACATGGTTTTCGTAGTGGTCTTTCAACTATTACCAATCTTATACACTTTACTTCTACTGTGATAAAGGGATTTGTTCAGCGTAAACAAACTGATACAATTTATACAGACTTTAGTAAAGCCTTTGATAGGGTTAACCATGAACTTTTACTTTATAAATTAAATCATATTGGCTTTAGTATAAATTTGGTAAATTGGATTTCATCTCACTTACAAAATAGGACTCAGATAGTTTTGTTTGAGGGATGTCTCTCAAAATCGGTTAATGTTCCATCAGGTGTTCCGCAGGGAAGTCACCTAGGCCCGATTCTGTTTCTATTGTTTGTAAATGATTTGCCAAATTCTGTATCGCATTCCAAATTGCTAATGTATGCAGATGATGTCAAGTTGTTCATTACCCATCATTCTGAAAAGCAAGCTGATTTACTCCAGCATGATTTAAATAGCCTATTTCAATGGTGTAGCCTAAATTGTATGGACTTGAATTTAAATAAATGTCAACATATGTGTTTTTCTAGAAATTCTTCTTCGATAAGACATTACTATATTAATGGTTCGGTTTTATCAACTGTAGATTCTTTCGTTGATCTTGGTATTCTAATGGATCCAAAATTAAATTTTAACAATCATGTTAAATCTATGGTAAATAAAGCCTATGGTGTCTTAGGATTTATAAAACGGTGGGCCAAAGAATTCTCGGATCCATATATAACGAAACAACTATTAACGTCTCTTGACCTATTTTAGAGTATGGTTCTGTTGTATGGGATCCCCAATATGCAATATATTCTGATAAAATCGAATCCGTGCAGACACAATTTTTACTTTTTGCTCTGAGAGGATTACATTGGAATAGTAGTTTTGTGTTGCCATCTTATACTAGTAGGTTAAAATTAATTCGTTTGCCTACATTGAAAAGTAGACGTATTATGTTGAATATTATGATGGTACTAAAAATATAAAATAGTAATATACCTTCGGATTTCCTAATTTCTTCTATTAGAATAAATGTTCCTGTCCGATCTAGTAGACACTATCAACAGTTATATGTAGACTTCCACCGCACGAATTACTCTATGGGAGATTCTCTTAGTAAAATGTGTATTGACTTTAACTCTGTATACTCTAATGTAGATTTTTGCTTGAGCGTAGAACAAATAAAATCTAATATTATTGTTTTTTTAAATGAGTAGTAAAACTTAATAACAAACTGATTGTTGAAGTAGATTCTGTAGCTGGTTTTTCTATTCCACTCTGAATTCCATCATGATACGGATCATGGTATTTACGCGATCCCTACGTAAGGGGAGGTCGCCCCCTCGGTCGGCAGGGGTGGGAATGAGAGGCGTGGGAACGTCGGAAAAAAATCCCCTGGTGCGAAATGAAAAAAGTAAGGTTTTTCCTTCCTTAAACATAATATGAGTAGATGATTTAGTTAAAAGACAAGTTAAAATCTGATAAAGTGATTAACATAAGGTAGTTCACGTAGAAAACAATTTGTATTTAGTTTAAATGCTACTATTTATTGATAGGATTTATATAACCGTAGCAGCTGGTTAATGTATACGTTGTTTGAAACACACTATCAGTAGGATTATACACTAATATATTTTCTACAATATTCACATGTTTTGCATTAATCATTCAAAGACCAATTAAATCATTCATTCCCATTACCACCTACCTTTATGTATGTATTCTTATCTGATTTCCCATTATATGGCTGGGAACCCTTCACATTGTAATATTTTTAACGAACTTAGATTTAGTCTTCTTCTTAACTCATGGTTGTATCATGTTCTTAACTGTACATACCTTTGTATTTTTAGGAAACCAATTTCAAGTCCACAGATAGAATTTTGTGGCTATTGAGTATGTAGTTTCCTCTACACATCCCCGAAATAATAGTTTTATTAATATCCGTTTGATCAACTAAACTTAATTTCTCAAGTAATGTATACATTTTGTTTTTAGGTCAGCTATGAAGATAATCCATCACAGATTTCAGATCATTATAACTTTTAATCCATCATCCGCATTTCGTTTCTGGATATCTCTCAATTATTGCTGATGCATACTTTTATTGAATTCATGTTCGTTTTTTTCAAATGATGGCAGAATTTAAAAATTAAAAAAAATCAAAAACTGATTTTTTTTTCAAAATGTAAAAAATATAATGTCAACAATTTTTCATTTTACACAAATTTTATTCCAATGTGTATGAATATGACAATGGAGAGGTGGAAAGCATGAGTCGAAAATTTCTGATTTTGACCAAAATTTATAATTTATAAAAATTTTTGTAACAGTTCTATGAGAGAGATGATTTTTCAATATTTCAGGAATATTTCGGTACAGATATTCATGTTGCTTTTAAATACTCAACAACTCGATGGCTTTCACTTGAAGAATTATGAAACAATTTTGGGGCAGTCGGGATCACTTCAATATTATTTTACACTCAATGATTTCGAAGCTGATTCCAAAATGTTAAGTCTCAATTCTATTAGTCCAGAATTTTCAATGATGAGTGGTGAGTTTCGGGAAAATCGGTCGAGATTTCGATATAGCTCCCATATATATGTTCGTCCGATTTTATGTAAATGATGCACCAACGTCCATATATATACTTCGTTTTGCAAGAAATTTGGCACAGCGTACTGAATTAAGTTAACGATGTGTGTTATATTTCGTGGAAATCGGTTCAGATTTAGATATAGCTCCCATATATATTTTCGTCCTATTTTCGGTAAATAGTGCACCAAAGTCCCTTTGTATCCTTCAATTTGCACGAAATTTCGCATAGCGTGCTGAGTTGACTCTAGAATGATGAGTGGTGAGTTTCGGAAAAATCGGTTTAGATTTCGACATATCTCCAATATATATTTTCGTCCGATTTTATGTAAATGGTGCACCAAGGTCACTATATATATCCTTCGATTTAGATATAGCTCCCACATATAGATTATATTTTTAACAACGCGGCGTACCGAATAGCGTGTATCAATTCTGCTATAAATCGCTTTCCATAAATTTTCCCCATGTTACGCAGACGGCTCTAAATCTGCTCGAATGAAATTAAAGTTAGGATAGGTTGGAGAAAGAGGGAACATAGACATGCAATTGTTAGGATACATATGTACAATATACCCAAAGTGGTAAAGGGTATCATATAGTCGGCCCAGTCCCAGGCCCAGTTAATTTTTATGTATGTTTTTATTAATTGTATGTTTAACAATAAAAATTTTATTAAAAAATATATAAAAAGTACAATCGGACTTAAAAAAGTACACTTTTTATTGAAAGCCAGTACAATATGAATAATTTCATTTCGCATCCCTGTTATATAGCCTATGTTACTTTCAGGACACGTCCTGACATACTGTGTAAATCTCATTAACATCCGTTCAGCGGTTTTTGCGTCTATCGGTAACATACAAACAAACAATTTCTTTTCTATTTTATATATACTGTAGATAGTTTTATTCAAGGCAATGACAATCCAATTAATTGTAGAAAATTAACATTTTTTGAGAATTTTCCATAATTGACAATTACTTAAAGATATACGCTGCCCATTTTCGCCCAAAATATGTCCAAAAGAACTACGAAGAGATGAAACCATAAAGGTTTGATATAAAATGTGTGGAAATGATCATATCTTTCAAAATATATTTTGCAACATTTTCGCGGATTTTTCTTTTATAAAAACCTTTCCACTTCAATTACAGACTACTAACAGAAACTTTAAGTCAAATCGGTCCAACCGTTTCTTTAAAATAATTTTTGCAAGATTTCCGCGGATTTTTCACAATTTTTTTTTTTTCATAAAAACCTTCCCACTGTAATTACCGACAACTGAAAGAAATTTTGAGTCAAATCGGTCCAACCGTTCTCAATTGATGCGTTAGTATACATTATTTTAAATTTATTGAGATTACAAAAAATATATAAATTCATTACACACAATGTATGGCCTATTAAAAAAAATCTGTATTACAAATTATTTATTTTTTTTATTTTTTTTTTTTTTTTTTTGAAAAAAAAATATATTTATATGTCATCGGTATTATAACAATATATTTATATTTGAAAATAGATGTTCGTCACATACTACAATCTCATCAAGTTGATTAGGTGGTCGGCGATCTTTTGCTTTCTACATAGAGATCCACTTCAGTTTCTACTTTCTCCTTAAAATTCCGAATATCTTTTTCATAAAATTGTAGATTTCTTTAAAATTGTTATATGAAAATATTAGAATTTTTGATGGCACTACATTTGATAATGTTTTAACTATTTTTCGAAATCCTGAAATCAGTTTGTCATATTAACAATTAGTTCGTCCAAATATGGAACAAATAATGTAGTTGTGTAAAAAGATTCGGAGTTCGAATTCATTTTCATTTCACCTTTGCGTATCAACCCTTCTTGGCACTTGAGATTCTACCCCAAATATATCGGCAATAATTTTCTCTTCCATGTTTATTTTGTGTCCTTTCCTCATCACTATTTTGTCATATAGCATTTAACTTTTTAAATGTATGTGGTCATATGCTTTGACAATGTCCAGGTTAATAGTCTGAAGAAACTGAGACAAGTGTAGGAAGTACTCAAGTAAGCGTCATAACAGAAGTTTTACAGCCTTACCTGAAATTCAACTAGCTCGTTCGACGTTTTTCACCACAAAAGTAGAACACATGTATTTATATGAATGTTACCGAAATACGTCGAACGTAAAAAATTTCAAGTTGAACAATTTCAACTTTGACAGAACGTATGTTCCATTTTTTCTTTTGTTGAAAACAAACACAAAACATTCTAGAAACTTGAAATTTCGAATGGCAACTAAAAATATGTGAATTAATTCAATAAATTTTCAATTTTGTTGTGCGGTTTGTATTATTTACTTCAAGACGTGGATTCGACGTATTTGGGTAATACGACCGTACACAACATATTGCCATAGTGGGGAATTTGAATATTTTTGTACGCCCCGTCGGATTTTAGGTAACGTTGTTACTGCATATGCTAATATTAATTTTGAAAATATCTAATATTAGGTGGGGGAAAATAAATTATTACTTTTTTCGGCAGATGGCTGTACTAAAATCGGGAAATGATCAAAGTCGTAACATCGCCCAGGAGCTAAACATCGACCACAAAACTGTTTTAAACCATTTACACAAAAGCTGGATTCAAAAATGATTGGGTGCCCCACCAATTAATAGAAAATAATAGGATGGATCGAATTTCCATCTGCGAAGCCTTCGCCAAACGGAATGAGATAGACCCATTTCTTAAACGGATGGTGGCTGGAGATGAGACATGGATCACATACGATAACCCTGTGCGAAAACTATCATGGCCAAAGAGCGGTGAAGCACCTTAAACGGTGACCAAACGAGGTCTAACGGCCAGGAAGGTTCTGCTATACATTTGGTGGGACTGGAAGGGGATTATTTATTATGAGTTCATAATAAATAATCCCCTTCCGCTCTCTGATCTCTACTGCCAGAAACTCAAATCTACTGTATAAGAGTATGAGTGTGATGGGAACGATCGATTAAAAACAGCTCAGAATTACTGAAATCGACAAAATATCTTCACAGATAAAATGCATATTTATCTATGCATTATAGTATTGTTCTCATATATCAAATACTAAATAACTTAAAATGTCGAATCTGTTGTATACATTGACACATATACATACTTATGATAGTTCTTCTGATATTTTACTTCTATTGTTAAGGGGGAAGAAACGATGAAATATTTCAATTGAAATGCTATTCTATTTTTATCTCATTTCCAATTTAACGAAACCACTTGTCTTCAGATAAGTTTGTTTGTTCAAACACATGGATGGAGTATGATGAAGCTGTAGGAATGCTATTTATTTTAATTATAGCATCGTTTTATGGATTCTTGTAATGGAAAGACAAATAATGGAAAAAAATAAATCAAGAAAATTAAAAAAGTTTCTTTATGCGACCCTCCAAATGCTAATGACACATATGTGAATCATTGCCTATGGAAATATGCATATATGGGCACTTCCGTAGTCACTTACACGACTTTCAGAGTCAAAATCAAACTTTAAACGTTAAATAAATCAAAAACAATTACATTTTTTACAATTCTCCCTTAATACATTTTTGTAGAACTTTAGAAATTTGAGAGCCTCCGATTTTTATCGTTCGACTTCAAACACCATTGCTAATAATGGAAAAACTCTGCGAATTGTGCGAATATTTTGAACTTTTATATATTCTTTACTTGAATAAGAGATATCAAGCATTATTATTGCACTTTCAAAATTTGGCATATCTTTTATTTGGGAAGTATTTTTCTCGGTCACACACGCGAAATTTTTGATTTTGCAGTTTTTATTTCTGCAGTGTCTGAATTTATAGTCTTTAAATTAGTATTTATGCTTCCGTTGCTGACGTTACTTCTCGTACTTAAGCACAATTAAAGAAACAAATTCTTCGATATTGGTTTACCGGAAATGTCCATATACTTTGTTAATATATAAAATCCAGATTTGTAAAATGTAAAGAGAACATGATTCAAATGAAGTATTTAACAAATACTGATTTATGATTACATTTTTATATATTTTTTGGTATTATTCACATTTGATTTTCGGGTTTCGGTCTTCTCAATTGGCAAAACAATTTCATATGTTTGTTATCTTGGCAAGAAAAAAGAAATAGCAGAAACATTTTTATGAACTTGTTAATTACGAATTCCGGATACAAATCTTATGGAAATACTTTTTTTTTAATTTTCTGTGAATGAACAATTCGATTTTCTTCACTATCAACGCAGAACCTCAAATATTAAAATTGGATGTTTACTTTTTGAAAGAGTGAAAGTTCTTTACATATTTACCATTTTGAGTTTGTTTAATTTTATATCTATTCGAATTTAATTTCAAAGTAATTTGTTTATGTTATATATCTCCAAAGCATATATATAATTATACGAAAAAAATCGATTTTTTTAATATTCTGATATCTTAAAAATAATTTAAATAGCTTAAATTTGCAGGGTTGTTTGCAATATTTTACAACTCTGTTAACGTTTTCCCTTGTAAATTGTCGAACATCGATATGCATTCGCAATGCAATAAAAATCCAATTACATGGTAATTTTCCTGATAATCATTTACAAATGAAATCATTCATTTATTAAATTTATTCCCCGATGCCACAGCTGCCACATTTGAGATCCAATTGAAAGGTTGGCATTTGTGTTTTATGAATTGTGTCACATAAAAAAAAACTCATCGAAAGTGAAAGCCAAAGCGAAGGATAAGCCTCGCATGACCAGTGGTGGTGGGTGGATATCGTTTTTTTATTCCTTTGGTTTTTCAGATTCAACTATAATTTCTGTTAACTGATAATGAGCGAACTAATCTAAAATTGAATTCCCATGCTGGGGTTTAAATGTATATTTTAGTGTTAATGCGATGGGGAAGACAATGCAAGACTGCAGAATGAAAATAATATAACCAACAACCCGAGCAGCAGTGTTATTTGAACCTAAGTCAACAGTGAATAAGTCGTTAAATTTAATTAAGCATCAAATAACCAAATATCGTGAATCATAATGCAAATGGTGTATGTCCCATAAAGTTTCATCTTTGTTTAGGTTCAATGGTACAGTGGCTATGAAGTATATAAAAGTCGAATATTTTCAACCATGGAATTAAGGTTATGAATTGCATCGTACGTATAAAACAATTACGCCAGTTCTATATGTTAAGACATAGCGTGCAAAATAACGGCACCTCGATTTTAACGGGGCTAAATTAAAATGTTGGGGCGTTAAAAATTTCTCGGATTTTAACGGGGCTAACAAGAAAACTTAATATAAGTTAATAATTCTATAATAGAATTCATTTTAAGAGAACTGTTTTCATCAATTTGTTTTTGATTTATTTGACATATTTTTAACCCTACAAAGACACTGTACATTTATTCTCACGACACCACACTTACAAATCTAATACATATATAAATATTCATGACTACATAACGATTTGCTAAATGTAAACTTAAACTTTAACCGATATAAATCACACCAAGAATAACACTCACTCACTCACTCACTCACGCACAAACAAACAAAGTACACACAACAGTGGTCATTATGACATTCAATACCACGCTTGGGATTCCCTTAGCCATCCATCCCTGCAACACTAACTGGCACAGTACACCAGAACTTGTGTTTGTAATATCCAGAACGAATGAATTGACAATTGACGCCGCTTGGGCGACAATGAAATCCCGACACAAATAACGACTGAAAAAAAGTCGGCGACGGTAGAGGCGGGAGTGAAGAGATGATGCAGCGATTAAAATATTTTACATAACATTTAACCGATGTAACATCATTTGATCCTCTCAAATGAGGTTAAATGTGCTGGAGACTGACAAGACCTTGTGTCTTTAAAAAAATCATAACACTTTGGATGGGGATGATGAGCGTGTGAAAGGTTGGCTGGTTTGTCTGGATGTGAGTGTACAAAATTCAAATTATTCAAATTCAAATATTTTAATATTGTCCACATTTGCATTCACTGTTGTCGTTGTCGATGGCAATGCCAGGGTTATGTTGAATTTTCAATCCAAGAACATACAAGTACATACCCATAAATATGTTATTTTTAATGAGAAAATTTGTATATTCATAGTTTTGTGATTATAATAAAATATTTGATTATTTACAATCAGTATACAATTTTTTCCGAGGGCTCTGATATCAGATTTGTTTCTAAATTATCTAACGTTTTTTCCGAATACTCTGCACATTCTCTAAAAGGGAAATTTAATTGTTTGTGTTTCGTTTGCAAAAAACAAAAAACACAACACAATATTTCAGTAGAGAGTTAAATCTTCATTTTCGACATTCTCTACCCATTTTCCGATTACTTGCCGAATAATCTGCACATTCCCTGAAAGGAAATTTTTGGAAAAAAAAAAACGAAAAAATGGGAATCACGTAGAGAACTCATCTGTTAAGTGCAAATGTCGCCAAGGGGAAGAAGGAATTACAAATTTTCAAAATTTATATACAAACACATATGTTGAAATAAATGTTTGGGTATTTATAGAACTAAATGAATGAATTAGGTAAAAATAATATGTTTATATGTGTTCGAAAATAGCTTGAGTTTTTTTTAAGAATTTCGATTCAATTGTACGATATTTATCAGAATTTCCTTAAAATCACCAGTCTTTTTTACGATTTTCGGATAAAACACTCGAAAGTATTCAGAGTATTTACCGAATTTCGAATTAAACACCCGATTTATTTATACTTCTGAAAATGTGTCTGAAAATCTCCATATTTTCTGTTCATTTTTTAATGTGTCTTTTTGCCCGAATTTTGAAAATTCCCTCAAAATGTCCCATTTTTCCTACCGAATTTTTTACGAATTCGAAAAGAAACTCGAATGTTCCTTCCGATCAAGGTAGATATACAAGGTAGCCGCATCGGCGAATTGGGAACATGATATGTCAAAATTGTTTACCAGGCGAATAATACTAATTTCGCCGTGACATAAAAAACTCGAAGCAAATTAAATTCAACCAATCAGAATTAAACATTTTGAAAAAAGAAAAATATTTGTTTACTTTTTGAAAATTGAAAATTTTTAAAATAAATGAATTTTAAAATATCAAAATGATTTTTGATAGAAAGATACATCAAAGTGCGCTTAAATGTGATAATGTTGATGACATCGGATGTAGTGAGAGATAACAAGATTTAAGCTATTCTTTACGTAGTTTTGTCATGCCCTCACATGAAATTTTTGAAAACAATGTATAAAGAAGACAAAAAGGTCCTATCGAACCAAATCTTCTTTTCGATCCCAAGGTCTTGTATTTGATTCCATGGTCTTCTTAAAGAAATACCATCTCCATAGCCTACCGCTATGCCTTTTTATCCTTTTTTTATTCTTTATTTTCAAATGTATTTCAATTTTTAAATTTTTGTTTGGAAATGGGTTTGAAAAAAAAATCAAAAACAACAACAAATTGTTATGACATATAATGTTACCATCAGCTGGTTTGATACGGTTACCTTCTTAATATACCTTGCTTCCGATCTTTGTTGTTAATACTTTTCGAATTCGTGGACATCTAAACATAATTTTGTTCCGATTTCGGTACGAATTTGGCATCAGATTCGGAGACTTGTACAGAGTTCCGTTCCGAGTTTGTAAACAGCTCGGAACATATTGTTAGCTGGGACATTACCCCCACTATAGGATTTTTATTTTTTATAGTGAAACGAGGTTAAATTTGCTCCTTTTCTCTGTAAAATCGTGTATAACGAGGGCTCACATTAACCACACACGGCTGTATATTGGATTTTTTTTAAGATTTGAGGTTTTTCTAAAAATGTTGATATAATATCGAAAAGAGTAGACCGTAAATCCGCAGTCAATTTTTTTTAATATTAATGATTTCAAAAAAGTTGGATACAGGTGGAAAAGAGCATTATAGTCTAGGAATAATAAGGTGTGCAAAGTGTGTACCAAATCGAATTCTTCATTCGCATTAATTACATATAGCAATATGATTTTATTAAAAAGGTTTTTTTATGGGGTATGTACCAGAAGAACCGACAACTGACCGATTACATCGAATATTAATTTCGCATCATATGAAATTTATAGCTCTTTCTTTGTGAGAGATGTCCGATTGTGTAGACTTATTATCCCCATCTTCAGAACAGACCCAGATTTCGAAGGAATATTACGATGTACAAAGTATGGATCAAATTTATTACTCCGAATATATTTTCCATATTCTGTCTGGATATATGTTTTGCAAAAATATTAAAATGTGTTTTACTTCAATGGTCTGGTTTGAAAGGAATATTACGATGTGAAAACTTTCTATCAATTCGGTTGTTCCGTTCGACTATATGTTTTGCAAAAATATTGAAATGTGTTTTACTTCAATGGTCTGGTTTGAAAGGAATATTACGATGTGAAAACTTTCTATCAATTCGGTTGTTCCGTTCGACTATATACGAATATTTTACCATCCTCTGCAGAGTTCACAGCAACAACTCAACAAGTGATACCAAATGAAACGTAGTATAACATGCATTATTCTGCACTCATTTATGATATGTGCAATAAATTTACAACGTCATATTTTAAAATCGGCGAATGCATGTCAAATTAATTCTTTCTGGCCTCTATTACATACAGCAAACAAACAAATAAACATAGATTGACATATACCCCTTGACCGTGCTATGAATTCGAAAATGCATAATTGCGTGTAACGACAATCGTAGTTGCATCTGCATCCTTTTGCGGTAAAGTGTTTGTTTTCATTTTACAAGACGAACATTAGAATGGCCTAAAATGGCAATCAAGATATTAAAACAAGCTTACATTCCATCAAAACACAGCACGAATGACGATTGATTGTGCCATGTAACTGGGAGTGATTTAGAAAATGTCACGTACGCACTTGCGGCCATACCCACCACATCATCGTACAGATGGAGATTGAGGATGTGTTTGCCACAAGGAAAATCGCTAATTGCAGGCTTTCTCTGTTCCCGAATCTCCATAGAGGAATTACTTGTTGCACAGAGCACAAAAGTCCAACAACTAACGATAGAAGTGCATACCAACAAGAATGCATTTGTGGAGTGGAGAAAGATGAATATGTCAGAATTCCGTTACGAAGAAATAAAAAACAACCAAACCTCTTTATATGTGAATCGAGTAAGATGTACTTTTGGGATGCATTTTACAGTTTAAAACATGTCTTAAATTTATAACCGGACGAACCGTGTAGGTAGGATTCAAAGCAAATACTAATCATAAAAAAATTACATTTTTATATTTTAAAAATTATACTGTGATTCAAAAGGGGCACATACCACCAAAATAGGAAAGCAATGGCTGATTCCATGGCATTATTATAGACGTTTGTCTCATTTGAGAAATTAATAATGGCAACTCTTTTTAATTTGTAACTTATATATCAATTTCAAATAAAATGAAAAATGAATTCCATAAAATGTTATGTATTTCGATTGGCATATTTTCAAAAAATGAAAAAATATACATATTTTCTGAAGCTGAACATTGTTCTTAAGATTTAACTCTGGCTGTTACAACTTATATTTATACGTTTTAGAGGTAGGGAACCTCAAAATATTAATTTAAATGATTTAGAAATGTTTGTCACTGAACACAAGATGTGCGTACATTTTTGGAATTGAAAATTTCCAAAAACCACGTCTGCTAAAATTGATACACAATAGGTTCGTTCCCGTACTTTTTGATAGTAAAGCTAGTAAAAGAGCGAACTATCAAAAATTACTCTCACATACAAGATTTGCGCAAAAAGTAAAGGAACGGAAAATAGTTAAAACATGAAGAAACGTCCAAATCAAAAATTTCATCAGTTAAGGACAAAAAAAGACTACAGAAACCTAATGCACACAAAGAAACAAAAAGTTAAACGGCGTCCATTGTTGGTCTGTTCCCGTACTGCAAGAATCTACTCGATTTTACTATTTTCTTCGATATCATAAAAGGGAAATTTGTTATCCTAGTAAAAAGTAGCAGAATCTTGCTGTACGGGAACAGACCATGTGTGAATTTGATAATATTAAGAGTTATTTTTTATTTGCATAATTTATAGGGAAACATTATCGAATATTTGGATGTGGAGTTTCCGACGACTCCAAGCCCTGAAAGGCTTACATGGCTGGACGCTCCCATAATGTTAATGCTATTGAAATTGGTAGATATTTTGATTGCATTGTTTTAGCGCACTAGAACAACAAGATATGGAAGAAGTCATGTTTAGGGGCTCCACTCGTATCATTTTAAAATGATTACCGTTAGTAGCCCTCCTTGGAGCTGATTACTGTGATATCCCGAGATATTGGCCTTGAAATTTCGGAACATATGCATGTTCCCAACCCAAGTCTTCATTCTATAGTATCTTCATCTGAATCTTATGCCAGCCATTCATCTTCACTATCCTCCAAAAGAGAATAAAAAATCTGTTTGCCCATTTTTAAATTTCTTATTTGGTTTAATTTTCAAGCAAATGTGTGTGCGTGTGTCCCTTTTGTTGAAGCGCTAACTTTCATATGCTTTATTTCGGACTGTATACAGTATTTTTCGGTTAATTGACCCTACGGTTAATTGGTTTCCACGCTTAATTGAACCACATGATGGGGCAACAAATATTTCATAGGAAAATACATGTAAATTTTCTCGGATAATTAAACCCTGTTAATTGATTTTCCCTCTTAATTGGTTCAAAATTCATGTCATCCAAAATAAATTTCCTTTTACTTTTCACCGGTCATTTTTTACATACATATTTGACATAATTTAATTCAAAACATATGTTTATTGCTAAGGGAAAACTGCGAGAAAGCGTAATTTGTATTTGACATTGGATTTTTTTTAAATCATTAGTAGTTCCAATTATACGTGATTACTGTAATTGAACAAACTATTCAATTAAGCGGGTTCGGATAATTGGTTCCTCGGTTAATTGAACAAAAATTTGTGCAAATTTAGATGTGCAATTAACCGAAAAATACTGTATCTCTGGCAATCAAATGTCAAATTCACAATTTACTACATTTACTATTTCGTGCTAGGCCAAATTGAGCTGTGTTTCCAAACCTGCAATATAGTACTATATTGTACTAGTTTTGCAATTGTTGCTAGAAAAGCGTTTCCTTACGCCGAAAAGTAGGAAAAATTTAAGTTAAATTTAAGAGAGTTAAAACCAAAATGGCGTTCTCTTCTCCTATTTTCTGCAAGACCAATTTGGCCTAGCACGAAATAGTAAATGTAGTAAATTATGAATTTGACATTTGATTGCCAGATATATACAGTCCGAAATAAAGCATACGAAAGTTAGGGCTTCAACAAAAGGGACACACGCACAGACGCAGACACATTTGCTTAAAAAAAAAAACAAATAAGAAATTTAAAAATGGACAAACACTTCCAAATATTCGATAAGGCTTTCCTCTAAATTATACAAATAAATAAATAAACAAAAAATACTTATATTATCAAAATCACGCAATGGACGTCGTTTAACTTTTTGTTTTTTTTTTTTTTGTGCATTAGGTTTCTGTAGTCTTTTTTGTCCTTAACTGATGAAATTTTTGATTTTGACGCTTCTTCGTGTTTTTACTATTTTTCGTTCCTTTACTTTTTGCGCAAATCTTGTATGTGAGAGTAATTTTTGATAGTTCGCTCTTTTACTAGCTTTACTATCAAAAAGTACCGGAACGAACCTTTGGTCTTGCAGAAAATAGGAGAAGAGAACGCCATTTTGGTTATAACTCGTAAGGCGTAAGGGAACGCTTTTCTAGCAAAAATTCCAAAACTAGTACAATATAGTACTATATTGCAGGTTTGGGAACACAGCTAATTAGTTCAACTTATACCAACTGAACTAAATTATGTTCAGTATGCATTTATAATACAATTTTCAAAACCAACCCCAGTTCCAAAACCAACCTCTCATCCCGATCCCTAACATGTTTGATGTTTCATCAAATATTATTGGTACCAATTTTATAATATTTTAACAACTACATATATATATATATATATATATATATATGTATATTATATTTCATCAGATTATATATATAATACCAAAACTAACGTAATATAAATTCATTATTCGTCTAGAAAAACCAAAAATTGATTTTTTTCATGTTTTTAAATATTTAATTCATGGACATTTTTTACATTTAAGAGTGAAACATAACATCTCTTAAATGGTGTCCATTTTCTTGGAAACAAAAATTGCAGCCTCCACAACTGCTTCATTGCGCACAGATCGACCTCTTCCTGGAAGATCTGACACTCTTCCATGTTCCTCAAAACGGGAGACTAAGTTCCTAATCATGTTGTTCGGACATTAACATAATGGGTCGAACATTGCGTGCAGTAACAGCCACCTTTGAACGAATTGAGAAGGAGTCTTCCAATGTGGGACTGGCAGTAAATGGCGAGAAGACAAAGCTGATGGTATTATATACCTCGGTACCGCCATAAACAAAACTAATTACATCAGTTTTGAAATCCGGAGGAGAATAGTGTTGGCCAACAGATGCTACTATGATCTGAGTAAGCATCTCAAAAGCAAGGCCACCTCTCGGCAGACCAAACTCACACTCTACAAGACGTTGATATTACCCGTGCTGTTGTATAGATCTGAAGCATGGGTACTTGCGCAAGCAGATGAGACAGCTCTTGAGAGAAAAATTCTCCGAAAGTCTTCGGACATCGACATAGTCAGACGGATCGAGCTGCAGCGACTATGCTGGCTAGGCCATCTTGTGAGAATGGGTGAAGATGCCCCATTTCAAAAGGCATATAAAAACGAGCCAAGTGATTGTTCACGCAGAAGGGGAAGGCCACGAATCCGATGGAAAGATCAAGTAGAAGACATCTCGGAAAATTGTCTTTCAAATTGGATGAGATGCACACAAGACCGACGCGCCTGGAAATCTTTTTTAAGCTCGTCTTATGGAATAACTGTTCTGTCATAAGCCAGCTAAGTAAGTAAATAATAACTAGTTGTGAACTTAAAAATAAATATGCAAATAAATATGCATTAAAATCGCAATCACATTAAGACCAATGCATTATCACTTGGAATTTAAAAGAAATGTACTTAGCTAATGAAACATTCATTGGGTTTTATTATATAATAAAAAAAAACCTTATAAAGCTAATCAAACTTCAAATATAATATTTTAAATGAAAATTCTGCATTCAAATTTGGAAAAAAAACGATGAAAATAAACATTCAACAATTGAAATTCGACACATTTGTGCCCGCCTAAGTAACCACTTGCGATTTAATTGGAAATTACATGAAATCCTTTTTCGCATTGTTGGAGTTAGATGGAACACCAACCTTCACCTCGCTTCATGAGAACCGCTATTTATTTCAGTGAGTACTTGTTTATTTACATCGATGAGATTTTTATGGTCTAAAAGTCACCCATCAATGGATGAAGAGTTCTGTCTGCCAGGGTGGAATGGAATGGTGGAATCAAATTATTACCTAGTGCCAAGTAAATACACATACGTCGACATATACCCACACACTCAAAAGCTCACACATACTTAAGTTTCTATTGTTTGTGTGTTTTTATGGATATTTGGATTACATTGAAATCCTTCGTCTGGTTGTCTGATGGGGTGTAAAGTGTCTAATGGCGTGTGTGTGTTTTTTGGGGTGACTGAAATGTGTGCTACGCAGATAAGAGACTTGTTGATTAGATAAGCCAATCCACCTCTATTTGAACGTCAAAAATGCGTAACATCGACAACCATATCCACAAATGGGAACCCTTTTTTTATCGAATCCTATTGTCACTAAATTTACAACTAAAACTAAGTGTTATCGTTAACACAGAATTACACACGCGAATTTATAATGTGTTTTGGAAAAAAACTTACCGAAATAAAAAAATAACTTTCGTAGATATCTTTGAAGTAATTTAAATTTTTTCTCTGGGTACAATGTATATATGCATCTGTTTATTCAGTGCAAATAGTGTTTTATGAGTAGGGGAGAGGGGGGGCACCTTTGAACACTTTTTTCTTTCAAGCCTTATAACATTTTTTATTTTATAATTTTTGGTTTCTTATAAATTTTAACTAATAGGTACATATGTAACATTTAAAATGAATATACATATGACATACTTTAAGCTTGATATACATATTTTATTACTGTTTTGAACAAAGCTTGGTATTTTTGAACGGCATGGTTTTTTACAGTCTTTATGTTCAAATAAATATGTATTTTATTCATACATATCAGAAATGCATTTATTCATTACAAAATATATAAAAAATTTTCAAAATTTTAAAAATTTTGATCAAAATGTATTAAGTCATAAAATGACTTAAAAACAAAAATTAATATGGTGAAAAATACAGTTAATTTCGTAATCTTATTAGCCCATTTTAAATTTTGAGAAATCGAATCCAAAAGTTTTTCATTTTTTTACAGTTTAATGGGCATTAGCAGAGATGGCCTGTCAGAAACAGTGACGTAAATGACATACATTTTATATAATACATACGTCAGAAATGAAACCTACCTAAATCCATTAGGTTTTTGACAAAATATATATAAAAAATCGATATAAAATTTCAAAATTTCAAAAAAATTTAGAAATTTTTATCAAGTAAGGAATAGTATATATGTAAAAATAATATATATGAAAATAACTGTATATGCTGATAAAAATATAAAATACGTTTATAACATTTTATACAGATATATGACGTTTTCGACGTTTACACCCTTTTGACAGTCGAAAACCTAAAAATTCGTCACACGGACCATCCCTGGGCATTAGGGATGGCCCTGATTTTTTTGAGAAGAAAATTTTGAAATTTTATTTCGATTTGAGTAAAGCATGCGTAATGGAAATAGCTATTTTGTCAAAAACCTAATGGATTTAGGTAGGTTTCTGACGTATGTATTATACGTCGGAAATGTATGTCATTTACGTCACTGTTTCTGACAGGCCATATCTGATGGACATGTTCAAAGGTGCCCCACCCATGGCATTTTACGGAAATTTAAAATAACTTTTTTTGTAATAAATATATATGAAAGAAATTGCATTAGTAATGTTTGAAATGATTGTTGGAATGCAAAAAATTTGTTTGACAAAAGAAAACTATCACAGAATTCTTCCTGCGCCCTTACAACCAAATAAATAAAAGTTTACAGTGGCACTGAGAAATCATGGTCACCCATGCACAATTTTTCGACAAGTGAAAAAGCAAGCCAAAGTGGTTTACGCATATAGAGAACAAGATTGCCATATACAAAAATGTGGTTGCGGGTCGGAAAAATATTAA
The DNA here is from genome assembly GCF_032173495.1 of Musca vetustissima. Lineage (NCBI taxonomy): Eukaryota > Metazoa > Arthropoda > Insecta > Diptera > Muscidae > Musca > Musca vetustissima. The sequence goes on from NW_026885592.1 coordinate 36,804, forward strand.
ACCAAGATTTTATGAGCGCTGTTCAAAGGTGCCCCACGTTCAAAGGTGCCCCCCTCTCCCCTACCTATTTTGTTCTAGTAATATTGTCATATGAATCATTCAGAGTTATTTTTAATTCTCAGAATAATTAAAAATGTGTGCGAAATGTACAAATGTCGGGCACTTGTGTACTTCCAAATGCAATTGGAAGGCAATGGCGTTAATTTGTATTGAAACATTTTTAATTAGATTAAAAAATATTTACCTTTGAAATAGATATACATAAGTCACAAAGCAGGGCTATCAGCTACGCTCCTTGTGAAAAAACACTACCACCTAAATGGAATCTTCTATTAATCGAAATTATTCTTCATTTTAAAATAACGTTGAAATGTGCTATTCTAAAGCAGGTTTGCAAATGTGAAAAGTACAATAAACAATAACAAATGTTGCAATCTGAAATGTTGAGAAAGTTAATATAATGTGGTTTATGTTTCGCAATACGTCGATATAATGGTCTTGATCAGAATAATGTACTTCTGTTTCAATTACGATAGAGATCGCAATATTAAAAGATAGAGTTCTGAAATGGCACAAACATTGTTAATATTTCAAGGATGTTTGGTATTGATAATAGATATATTTTTAAAAAATTAAGCGTCATTTCCGGTATGTTCAAGGACATAGAGTGTATTCCGTGTATTTCTCCAGGAAGGCCCGATCAAATTTAGGTAATTTGAATGTCCATCCTGGTGAAAGGTATAAATATTTTGGTCTCGCATTTTTTTAGGAAATCCAAATGTATTTTTTATATACAAATGAACTTACCAATCTATTAATTTTTGCTATTTTCTTTAATATCAGAAAGGGAAAATTGTTATCGTAGCAACAATGTGTACATTCTTGCAGGTTCTGGAACGAAGAAATAAATATTTAAATATGTAAAGAAGAAAAAAGATTTCATTTCCAAAATCTGATCCCCTTTAAAATAAGACGAAAAATAATATGTGACTGACTTGAATCAATCGGATGAAACTATATAGTAAACTATATCTAAATCTGAATCAAATTCAACAAAACACAACATAGGCTATTCTAGGATCAATTTGAAACGCTGTAAAAAATTTCGATGGCCAAAGTTAGGCATTTGGTGCATACATACATACATATTTGCCAGCCGGTTTAAAATCGTCGGATTGTCCCAATTTATATTAGGCGAGTTTAATTGTCTTTATTTTATGGAGAGAGGGGCAAGGGGAATAGAAATTGAAAAAAAAATGCTCGTACCGGCAATTCGTTTTGTGAATTTTGTTTGTAGTGTCAGTAACTTGTAATACCAATCAGGAACATTGTCAAAAAAATTTATATTTTTGAAATCGAATTGCCTTGTATAGTCGAATGAAGCAAGTTCAAAAGAGAACGATAAAAATTGCCACAAGTAAACTCGCCCAATATTATTACTTAGTTCCCCATACAAAATTGTCTGAGCGAACACCGACTTTTGTACGTTGTTCAATTCGAATCACTCTCTGAATAACCAAGAAATTTGTCCCATCCCTTACAATTGAGAGCATTTATCGAAAATAAATTAATTTTGACAGCTTGAAAATATTTATAAAATTTTCAAACTTTTTCAGTAAAATTGAAAATGATGAATGAAAAGTAAAAAATTGTCTAGATTTTATATATGCAGCAGGATGTACATTTTGTTATCTACATAATGCAATATGAATTTCTTTCCTTTTGGTTCTAATTAGCGTACAAAACAAGAAACAAATTTGGGGAAACTCAAACAAAAAATTCTCCAAATTTTTATATGTGACATTTGAATTTAGAAAATATAAAAATGTATGAAAACAACAATATCAGAAAAAATGGAAAACATGAATTAAAAGTAAATAGATATGGTTTCACAATATAGTCAGGAGAAAGAGAATTAATTTTTCTATTTAGATCCATATATGATTCAAGCAAATATGTTACAATTTTGGTGTAAAACAAGAAACAAAAAGTTTGAAATAAAAAACTCTGAAGAAATGAATTAAGAATAGTGTTATATGAACGGGTTAATTCATGTACGTAATTCTGAGAGCGAAATACGTTGTTCGAATGCCCTTCAGAACATGGCATAAACCTGGGGCGATTTAAACCAAATTGAAAACAACATTTTGATATCGGACAATCTTTATGTAATTGGAACACAAAAATATTGCCACCGATTTCAACAAAACTTAAAGCACGTCGTTTTAGGCTAAAATTCGGAACATTGAGCAAAAATTCGTCGCAAGAGGATCCGTTTTAGGGATTTGTGCGCCATTTAGATAAAATGGGTAAAAAATAAGGGAGCTATAACTAAATTTAAACCAATTAACTTATATTAATTCGGTACGCAAAGGAAAATATTGTTTCTATCGAGCAAAATTGCACAATTTACATGTAATCGAATGAAAATGCAAAATAGCATCAGAATCGGGCAAACATTGAAATCCCTTGACTAATTGTAAATATACTACACGTACATATATTCAATTAAAATAATATCCAGTAATTCATCTTACCACTCATACCAAGATCGGGATTCTCTGAATGGACGGGAAAAATCGCAGCCATCTTATGCAAGTTATCGAGCAGATTGATGGCTGAATTAATAGAATGAAATTATATGAGTGCTCATTGAAAACATATTTAATTACAGTTCATGTAAGTGCAGAAAAATGTCTTCTCTAATGTTAAGAATACATATGTATTTTCAAATCTAAAATGGACATTTGTTTGGACTTTCTTGTGTGAAATGGCCTTGCTGTTAGACACAAACCCACCAACACGTACACAAATATACTCACACAAGAACACATGTTTTACACATGAATGTATAATTACAATTTTATCAAATTTTTTTTATTATGGATGATAATTAAATTGTATCATTATCCAATTGTGTTGAGCATTGTGTTCGTGTGTTTGTTTGTGTCTCTACCGGCTAAGTGATGATAGTCCTCAGTAGTAATATGAAGTCATACACATTTGTGTGAGCTGGCTGGATGTCTGTCCGTCTGTCTGTCAGTCAGTCGGCGATGCTTCTGTTTTTACAAAGATGACAACAGAATGGAGAACGAAATTGTCGTACTGTGTAATTAAATTGCAGATAATGGCATGTTATGGACAAGGAGAGTCAACACTACAACCACAATATCCACCAACCAAATGGAATACAATGAGAATGAGAATACTTATCGTCCTTGTTTTTATTTTTCTGGGATGTGATGTAATAATAACATCAGGGTGATAATCTGTCATTTTTGCAAAATAGAAGCCATCCATTTTGCCATGATGATGTATTATTATTCTCAGCCAAGGATGCGGCTATGCAAAAACTTAAGAGGATACCTCCTAAGTGACCGGCCAATTATGACTTCCTGTGTTATATAAACATGTTATGAATTTCATAAACAACCGCTAGTTTCTATGTAGATGATTCATTCAGTTTTCAAAGGAGTATTAAAATATCATTATGATAACTTAATAATGAAGCCCGGACTTTGATTTGTTCTAAATCTGAACGTTTGAAATTTGTTTGGGAAACCATTTGATTTTAATAACAGCTTATGTACAATGGAATAAATTGAATTTTCTAATCTTAAATTTCATTTGGCCTTTTGTTGACACAATACACATTCTCGTGCTCTTCAATGTTCTACAGATTTGTACACGAGCGTTACTGTAGTGAGTGTTTGCCAGGGCCTCATTATGAAATGAATTCAAAATATGTCGTCCAATTATGTTTTTGATGCGACAACAACCTGTCATCCACCATATGAATGAGGGTATATTAAATATGTTAATCCCTTTTACAGTACATTGAAATATTTATCAGATACCCCATAAAATATGTGTATAACTGATCGGAATAAAATTCTATATGATTTAGATATGTCTGTAATTTCGTCTATCTGTCGATATGTCCGTATGTTGAAATTACTATAGAGCTCGTAATGCTACTACTCCAAGAATGTTTGGTATTGAAAATGGGATATATCCGTCTACCTTTTGGTATAGTCTCCATTTAACGGTACACCGTAAAATTCAATATTTGGGGAAGAAGGCGCGAGTTGGCTGTAATTTGGTATTTTGGGTTATTATTGGGTAGCATATTTTTCTACTGGAAAATATTAAACTTTTAATTTTTATGGTAATTTCCATATAATGGTGCCTCTTAAATTTCAGTATCTTGGCGTGTTTTGACACGCTTTTCAATCAAAATTGCTGTAATTTAGTATTTTGGATTCTCATTCTGTAATCAATATGATCAATATTGATCATCGGTTTTGAGTAGCTCCCCTATAACGTTGCCTCCCAAATTTTGATACTTTGGAGAGTGTGGTCACGTTTTCCAACCAAAATACCTATACATTAGTATTTTGGATTGGTTGAAAATGTATATACCAAAAATGTATAGACATGTATAGGTACCCCAAAATTATTAGGTATTTGCGGATTCTTGGAGTTTCCCTCGTTTTGCCCCATTTTACGAACCCCAAACCAATAAGCCAATCAATTTAATACATTGGACCCCCTATGTATTTACCGATCATTACAAAAAAGTATAGGGGTCTGACCAGAACTAAACATTCGTGGAAAATTTCGTCTTAACTACGGCCTACACTTCGATTATAAGTTATAATAAACACACACATATCCTATAGAAGAAACCGTTAAAGGCAACATAATATTTTCGGCCTATTTCACTGACATGCGTCATGCGTCAATGTGCTTATTATACCCTACTTATGCCTGTATTGTGTTTTGTATGTATGTGACATCGTATCGAAATATATACAATACAATCTTTGGTCGTACCCAATACCACAGTTGACACATACATACAAACATTAACAGTCATATTATTTGGTCTTTGGAGCTTAAACTTTATGAGAAAACAGCTATACACCCAAACGTTCATACATATTTTGATATATATTTATATGTTTGTTTGTAGTATTAAATATATACAGTCTCAATTTTCAATATTATCCAGTTAACACATATCACAACGAACTAACTAAATATATTCTAACATATTTTAAGGCACATCACTAAGATATTTAGTTCCTACTGAGCAATAGATAAACTTAGAATTACGGCATTTTCCGATGACGTAGAATCTTGCAATTATAGGGCATTTGATGTTGTATTTTTCTACCAAATAAGATGATAAGAAGATACAATTATCTCGAAACCCAACAAATCGCACACATATGAAAAATAACTTTGAATATACTTAACAATAATCCGACAAATATGTACTTTTTTTGTAACCGTGATCGATTCTATCTGACGGATTCATCATAATTCATGAGCATACCACTGTAGCTGCAACACAGGGTCCCAAACGTAATTTTTACGAACTCACTGAACTGCGTGAGTGTGAAAAATAACAATTTAGATAAACATTGCGACGCCATAGGTCGCGCCACACTTAACCCGTAGTGCGTCGTCTATAGAATATGTGAATGTGTGTGTGTGTGTCTTTCAAGCTTTCTAAATAGCAACAAGTACTTTATAAAACTGAATAAAAAATAATACACGAACAGTGGGCCTTTATTTTCTTCGCAACCTTTATCAATATTTGTTAAATACTTTAATCAAGGGAAATAAATATAAAACGGAATATACATTACAACTTTTTACAAGGTTAATCCACTCTATGAGGATTTATATGACATGTATACAATGGAATTGACTATTGAAACCCACTGGGTTAATGAAATGAAATCTGGACCTTTAAAAGGAATAAAAAATAACATTTTTGTCAAATTTTGGTTCATATCAAAAATCTCAATTTTGTGGAAACGTTGAACCTTGTAAGTTGTAGTTCATACATTTTACAAATGTCCACTGTTGCTATGATATTACATCTAACTCAAGTTTTAACACAATTTGTTCTCGAAAGTAAAACCAAGAATCGATTTTTGGTATTGGTAACAGAATCTAGATATGTATGTATGTGTGTACGTATTGGGGTGGGCATGTGTTGGGACATTTTTTTCATCGTTGGACTCTCTACCTCCATTCGATTTTTCATGTACATACGTATGTATGTAGGTGGGTGTAGTGCCGTACCATCATCATGAGAAAGGCGTTGGGACATGACGCCTGACTGCGTCAAATGAGGAAACAAATGATGGTGGCTGATGTGACACAAAAATCATATTAATATAAATTAACGATGTGGAAAATTTAGTTTAGTAGTGAGAATGTCACGGCTTGAATCATTCGTCGTCGTGCCGCCGAGTCCATGCATGTCTGTCTTTTTATTTATATGATATTTCACAAAATTCGTCCACTCACACCGTCACTTGATGGACCTCCTTCAACTGGGTAAGATTCGGAATTTCACATCGGAAACACGTAGCAGGAGAATAATTCAATTTGAATTCGCACATCTTCCAATGAAAAATGATGAGTGAATGTGCTGGATATTTCCCATGGCCAATATCGAGCAACCTTCCACTGGCTAACACGAAAATCCTTGTTAATATTCCAGTTCATCTGAAATTTAGGAGATAGCAGAAAGATTTTATTTCATTTCTGGATTTACTTTATAGTGATTGATTTGAATATATATGAAAAAAGAGAAGAATTTCGCATTCATTGATAACAACACGTCTGAATATATTTAATATTAATAACTAGTTAATTAAATGACAAATGAGAGCATTTGCGTTGATACAAGGACACATCATTTCAAAATTTTTTAAACAATGTGTGGACTGTGGATTTGTTTAAGCAATAATTATATGTAATTAACTTTATTAACTTTTAAAAACAAAACCATTAATGCAAAATTTATTATGAAATAAATAATAATTTATGGATAAGGGAATTGTTTCAATTTTTGCTTGGGCAAAACTAAAGCAACTCTAAAATACAAACAGATGAGCTCAAAAATTTATGTTATTTTTAGCATTATAACTATTATGTTTTGGTTCCTAAACCCATTTCGATTATTATAGATCTGCCTGTTTTATTTTTTTTAATTTTGACTTACTGTCAAAAAATAGAAACAAATACACCGACAAAACTGTCTGTGACTGTTAAAATAATTCATCAAAGAAAATGATTTCGGAGAACTATTCCATTAAAAAATGAATGATTTCTGGAATTATAACTTGATTTTATGCAACTATTGGTCTGTTCCCGTACTGCAAGAATCTACTAGATTTTACTATTTTCTTCGATATCATAAGGGAAAATATGTTATCGTAATAAAAAATGGTAGATTCTTGCAGTACGGGAACAGACCATATATCATTAGTGACAGTTCTGCAGTTCTGCGGAGGAAGACTGAAAATAACGTCTGATCAAAAAATTGTCATAGTAGTAAAAACTACTCATTTAGAAGTTCAACGAAGTTGATAAAACCTCAATAAGAAAGCGTGAACGAGTTATGGTAGTAGGGCTACAAGCCCGGGAACAATCAATAAAAATCTTTTACTTCTGAAAAAATTGGAAAGCCATATTTGACTTTCGCAAAAGCTCATATCAAGTGTGGGAGAAATATTATATTCTCGGATGAAATAAGGTTAAATTTTTAAAAACTGAGACATGAACAAATTTATCGTGGAAAAGTCCAAAAATGTAATGCGCATTCCACAGTATTGCAAGGGTATTGGTAAGCCTGGAGGGAGGGTCAATAATGGTATTGGGTTGTTTTTCTTTTAATGGAGTTTGATACATTTACGAGATTTGTGGAGTAATGTGTCGGATTGTTTATAAAAATATGATGGAAAACGCTATGTTTCGATGAAGAAAATATACCGCTTGTTTGGGTGTTTCAACTTGACAGTAATCTCCAAGCATACACAAAAACATGTCAACGATTGGCTACGGAAATCAAAAATTGGGGTTTTATAATGGCCAACATAACTTAAGATCTTTACCCCACAGACAAATCTTTGGAGTATCATAAATAGCAAAATCATAACAGTTTCGCAAACAAACAGACATAGCCTCTTAGCAAAGATTCATGATGCAAGGAATAGTATATCCAAGGATCAAATTGAGCACTTTTTTTGTAGGTGAGCTGCCGTAATGAAAAATAATAGTTATGCTGTCGATTACTAGCAAAATTTGTTTATTTATAAGAAAAAATCAATCAAAAATTAAGGTAGTAAACATTTCAATTGAGGAGTGCCCCCTTTCAAATTAATAGGTTAGGAATAGGAAAGAGATGTGGATTACGCCATAGGAGGACATAGACAGTCAAGGCCTGTTGTTCCCTTTAGGAAGGAAAACAAGTTAGAAGAAAAATTTTGAGTTTGAGATGCCCCGTGAGAATACATGTGGGTCTGCTGATTTCTAAGCATTAAAGTAATGTTTTACTTTCATTTGTATCTAGCCATAGTATTGGTTGCTCTTTTCAGCCTTCTCTTATTTTGTGGGTCTCTTTCGCGTTGGCCCATTAGTCCGATGGGCTACCGATTTTTATTAAAATTTCTATTTTTTGTGTGGTATTTTGTGTTCCTTCATTGCTCTGTTTTTTTTTTTTTTTTTTTGAAAATCATTTGGGTGTGTATACAAAATGGTCTCCAAAGCCTTAATTTTCCATTTTTGTGTGGTATTTTGTGTTCCTTCATTACTCTGTTTTTTTTTTCTTTTTTGAAAATCATTTGGGTGTATATACAAAATGATCTCCAAAGCCTTAATTGTCCCACATATTCCTATTCCTAAGCTGCATATTCTCTGGACACTCGGAAATGTTTTTACATTATATATTTTGTCCATTGCTGTCCACCAGATTACAGACTTGAATGTTAGAATTGGTCTAAGAAAGCACTTGTTGGTATGGGGTTTCTATTTATATTATATATATGATCTAGCATCTATATATGATCTAGCAGTTTGATATGGATGGACTCTTAATACTATCCTATTTTTGTATTTACGTTAACACTAGACTTAAGTGAAGCAATTTGACTCATACCAGGAAATTTTAGTTTGTCTGTGAAGAAGATTGGTTCAATTCAATTTAAATTACCTATTCATTATCAGAATAGTTAAGCCAGAAAAGTTTCTGGCTGTATAGTGCACACGAGGATTTACCGATTTAATCAAAACATTGTACGTCGTAGTATTTCTTCCAGGCTCGAAGATGGAGAATATCGGATCAGTCCTTCTGATACCTCCATTGCAAATGCTCAAGATTAACCGTTTTGATCCAATCTTTACACAACCTAATACTTTTATTAACACTATATCGTGTTCGAAGGTGGGCCCAGATTTTGAAAAGTTTTAACACCTTATAATTCCAACGGAGTATTCGATTTGTTGAAAACTCTACACATCGTAATATATTTGTCAAAATTTCTTTGAATCCGAAAAGGAAACTGATAGACCCACTCCTTTGAGTTCCTCCCCCTATAAAGGGTCAAAACTTGTGAAATGTGTAAATTATGCGATTTGACCGCAACTTCACACAAAAGTAATATATTTACCAATAATGGGTCCTATGGATATTCTACCTCCACCAAAAATTGTCAACATCTCGCCCGTTTCTCATATTTAATTCAATAGATCTTCTATCGTTTGGTGTTTAAGAAATAACATTTCTTGCAACACACTTTTCATAAAGGTAAATCATCTATTTTAAATGTTATGTTCGATCCATTTTACATTATCTATATAGGTATATAATAAAGTATTAAAAATTAAAATCGTGTAGTTCATTATAACTCATGTGGAAGTCGAAGAACCTGTTTAAAGTTGTAAAGTGATCGCCCTTCAAATCTCCTTGAATATATAAAGAGGGATTTTGTAATATTTAAAATGGGATTCTTGAATAAGCAACAACTTAATCAATTTTAATCAAAATATCACATCAATCACACTTCCCCTATAGGACATTTTGTCAACATCACAACTGTAATCTCTATGTTTATCTAATAATAAAACATAGACTTTGCAATACTAATCCGCATATGGTACTTAATCCATGTAGTCGAGGTACAAGTACAACTCTAAGTAGTTTATATCGATACTCCTTTATAATCCTATTAGATGCTAGACAATGAAGTAGAATAATATGAAAATACATTGACAATAACATAACACATACACTTACATGTACATTTATGCATGTATTAAAAACTGTCTTTGGCTTCATGAAGAATATAATGAGTTATGCTATGAAAAAAAAACAATTCACCCATTTGAATGACATGTATGAGGCATAATAGCTGAAATTATTACGCCAACTATGTAGACAAATTAACATGTAAGTTAAAGTCAATATTGAACATCCTAAGTGCAAGTAATTAATTTAATGTATCAGTATTACCTTTGCAAATGCATATTTAAAAAAAACGTATTGTACACATGTGTGTGTGTGTTAAAGACTTTTGTAGCCAACTTTTAACATTTCAATTTCAAATTACTTTATCCCAAAGGGCAATGAGCGAGACTTCAAGAACTCTTATATTTTTATATTTCATTCATGGCATAATTATAAAAGATAGTCTCATGCAGACATACGATTCCAATTTTTTTATAATGTTGCTTTTAACAACATTCAGCTTTCAAAATGTAAATGAAAATACATTCCTTTAAATTAGCAAGTGTTGCATAAGTATCAAAATAAGCCACTTGTTGTTGTTCTCTGGTGTGAAATCGAGAAACTACGATTTTTTTGAAGTGATACTAAAAATTTTAAAAAAATCTTAGAACAAATTAAAAATGCTAAAAAAGTGCTAGGTGCTAGATCAATTTTTTTGGTGCTAAACAAGATTAAAAAGTGCTAAATCTAGCACTAAAAGCTCTAAATTGGCAACACTGGCTGTTTATGTTCAAATAATTAGAAATAGTAACGGTCGCCAACTATGTAGATAAATTAACAAGTAAGTTAAAGTCAATATTGAACATCCTAAGTGCAAGTAATTAATTTAATGTATCAGTATTACCTTTGCAAATGCATATTTAAAAAAAAAAAACGTATTGTACACATGTGTGTGTGTTAAAGACTTTTGTAGCCAACTTTTAACATTTCAATTTCAAATTACTTTATCCCAAAGGGCAATGAGCGAGACTTCAAGAACTCTTATATTTTTATATTTCATTCATGGCATAATTATAAAAGATAGTCTCATGCAGACATACGATTCCAATTTTTTTATAATGTTGCTTTTAACAACATTCAGCTTTCAAAATGTAAATGAAAATACATTCCTTTAAATTTACTTATATTTTTAAGTTCCCTTCCTCTAAAACCTATAAATATAAATTGTAACAACCAGAGTTAAATCTTAAGAAAAAGTCCAGTATTAGAATATATAGATTTTTTTTTATAATATGCCAATAGACATACATAACATTTTATGGAATTTATTTTTCATTTTATTTGAAATTGATATATGAGTCACAAATTAAAAAGAGTTGCCGTTATTAATTTCTCAAATGCAACAACCTTCCATAATTATGCCATTTATTTCCTTTTAAAAATTCGACATTTTTGTTTTCGTACTACATCAATAACTTTTGATACATATGTTTATTAAGAAAAATGTCCAGGCTCCGAATCCGTCCTCAAATTTTTGGAATCTATACTTCGAGTCTCGGCAATATATCGGGATATTTGCACTCTTTGACCGATTAGAGGTTAAAACCTGCTTTTTGTTACCATGGCATATTTTCCGAATCATGTTTTCCAGAATGAACTTTTACCCCATAAGATTCAAATTTTGTAATTTTACACACGAAAATCTTGGTTCATTTAACCTGCTAAAGGTCAACCGCTCCTCTTGGATATATACTCTCATGTTATCCGATCTGTGTCGTTCAGGGGTAAATGTAATGATGCACTATTGTTCGCTATAATCAGTGTTGCCAAAACTTGATTGAGAAAAAATGCTACATTTCGTTGAAAAATATGCATGATGCAATAATAAGGTGATGTATGCCAACAAAAACCTTTGTTTTTGTCTCGATTTTTCCATATAATATTTCAAATGGTTGGCAACACTGCAAATCGAATTCAAGTAGAAATTATCCACTTTGACAGTTAATCAAGACATCAGCTGCGCTAAATGGACTACATATTCATTGTGCCATGAAAATATGCTAAAAAGTGCTAAAAATGTTAGAAAAGTGGCAGAAAAAAGCGCTAAAAATGAATTACAGAAAATTTCATTATAGTTTATAATAAGATCTATATTTCTTAAAATTTAAATTAATAGCTATGTTGTGAGGGTATTGCAAGTGTTTGTGTTTCAATAGTTTGTAACGAAATATTGGTTCTGGACTTACATTTTGGTATACGGATCGTTATATCCCGAATAGCTGAGCCGATATAGATGTATGTGACTATACGTATGTCCATTAACGTTTGTAAACAAAGTAACGGTCATAGCTGTGAAACAATTGTCACGATATTCTGCATATCCGGTTCTGGCCAGTGAAGACACTTATTGTGTTTGGTAAAAACGGTCAATATTTGGCTGTTGAAGTCAACCAAAGCATTTTATATTTGTTTCTGGCCTCTCTAGAGGTCACGAAATTGTACATGGGAAAAATGCTAATGAATAAGCATATTGAGCAAGTCAAATTGACCCTACTTTTGTTTGAAAAAATACAAAATTTGCATTATATGCCCTTCACATTTATTCTAGAGCATATATGGGGCATATCTATTCAATTTTGCATAAAGTTCTAGTTTTGTTGAAGTGCGACATCTATCAATTTTGAACGGGTGATATTTAGAGGATGAAATAATACAAAAAAAGGATTTTTTTTCTAAAGGCACTTTTATAACCCGAACACCAATAAATACGGGAAGTCTAGTCAACGAAAAAAATATGGCTGCTTTGATAATGATCTGTCAGACATTGCTAGTACTCCTTGGATGTTTGGTATTGTAAATGCCCATGGTACAATTATAAAAGGTAACAGCAAATCCCAGCTGAATTGATTCCAACGTAATACTAGTGTCAATATGAATTTGACAAATTATGTTTTTAAAAATCACCCAACAGGAAAATTGGAAACGCATACAATTTGAAATTGTTCTTTATTAATGTGCTCCCGTATTCAATTTACTCAATCTGCCTGCTGGGAAAGTTTGAGGAAGCAAGTCTTTCTTGAAGGAATAACTCGCTATTCCCAGCATTTTCTTATGTGTTACACATATATATGGCAATGCCTCAATTAAAGGAAAGATGTGGAATCGATAGAAATATAAATTTGATAGATGTTCATTCATGTTTTTCAATTTTTATTTTGAGGATTCGAAAATATTTCATTTTCAAAATAAAAATAATTTGATGATAATTTGTTTGTTTGTTTACATTTTTTTGTCAAATGAGTTGACACTAGTAGAACTTACAACAACAAATTTCCATGTGGTTGTTGTATCGTTTTTTGTACAACAACACTTACTGTTACCTTTTATTATTATAATATGGCAAATGCCATATATCGGTCTAAGTATTGGTATAGCTCCCATTTAACGGTACCCCCAATATTCGGTATTTTGGGGATTTTGGACACATTTTCCAATCGAGCTGGCTGTAATTTATTATAAAGTTATATATTATTCGGCCGTTAACAATGTTTTCTAGTTGTTATATTCTGATAATGTAGTATTATTACAACACCAGGAGGTGGATATTTCGCTGAATTTTTCACCGACACGGAAATTAGTTTCGCAGAAAATATAAGTCTTGTGGTAGTTACGCTCCGCTCACTAGAAAAAACATTGGAAAATCAAATCCACCATGTGAAAGATACGGATACTTCAATGTGTCGATCAGAGAACTTCAACAAGCCACAGACACTTAGATGAGTACAAGTGCTTTGGGTGTCAAGCCTTTTGAGTGCAAGTATTTTTTAGACTCGAGTATTTGTTCACACCCTAACAACAACAATTGTTTGATTTTACGATCACCGCTAGAGTATGAGAGAGTAAAAGGTATACAAACTCACAAGTGATCGTGTAAGATTTGTCAATGGGCAAATTATACTCAGTTCCTGTAGTGTTGGTTCGTGAAAACTAGTATACTCATTGAACATGAGGGTTGTGTGTGTTTGTAGTATTGCAAATGATTCTGTACAAGGTTAGGAAAAGAGCATACCTACATTTTAAGAAAAAGAAAATGCATGTTTTAAAAGTTTTATAGTTCAAAATTTATTAATTTTATTTCACCAAACAAAATCATTAATTTTTTTTTTTTTGTTACAAAAAAACTATACTGCTAAAACTCTTTTGATGAATCACATTAATTATTCAAAACTAAGGAAATCTTAAAATAACGGTAAAATGATTGTGCCACTTGTTACAAAAACAAGTTGTTGCTTCTTCTTCGTTCTGATCTGAGCAAAACGCAAGCAACTGAGTAACAACAACAAGTAACAACAGTTGAGAGAGCAAGAGAGTAAGACAAGAAATTTAACCGAATGCGCAAAACGACTCTACAAAACATACTCGATTGTCGATGAATCAGTGAACTTGTTGTTCAAGTGGGAAAAAATACATGTACTCATAATTAGCAAGTGTTGCATAAGTATCAAAATAAGCCTTTTGTTGTTGTTCTCTGGTGTGAAATTTGAAGTGATACTAATTTTTTTGAAGTGATACTAAAAATTTTAAAAAAATCTTAGAACAAATTAAAAATGCTAAAAAAGTGCTAGGTGCTAGATCAATTTTTTTGGTGCTAAACGAGATTAAAAAGTGCTAAATCTAGCACTAAAAGCTCTAAATTGGCAACACTGGCTGTTTATGTTCAAATAATTAGAAATAGTAACGGTCGGTTACAATCCCAGTAATTCATAAAAACTACCAAATAAATTCCCAAATACTAAACTATTTGTTCTAAAACTTGTAATAGAATGTCGAAACTATTTCTGCCACACTTCAGTCATATTTTATACAAAATTTTTTGGAATATATCTGTCTTGTTGTAAATCCACATTCAGACTGGTAAGAAGTACTCCAAATAAAAGAAGTCATATTCAAAACAACCTGATTCTGTCTTGTGATTCTTTATTAATGTGCTCCCGTATTCAATTTACTCAATCTGCCTGCTGGGAAAGTTTGAGGAAGCAAATCTTTCTTGAAGGAATAACTCGCTATTCGCAGCATTTTCATATGTGTTACACATATATATGGCAATGCCTCAATTAAAGGAAAGATGTGGAATCGATAGAAATATAAATTTGATAGATGTTCATTCATGTTTTTCAATTTTTATTTTGAGGATTCGAAAATATTTCATTTTCAAAATAAAAATAATTTGATGATAATTTGTTTGTTTGTTTACATTTTTTTGTCAAATGAGTTGACACTAGTAGAACTTACAACAACAAATTTCCATGTGGTTGTTGTATCGTTTTTTGTACAACAACACTTACTGTTACCTTTTATTATTATAATATGGCAAATGCCATATATCGGTCTAAGTATTGGTATAGCTCCCATTTAACGGTACCCCCAATATTCGGTATTTTGGGGATTTTGGACACATTTTCCAATCGAGCTGGCTGTAATTTATTATAAAGTTATATATTATTCGGCCGTTAACAATGTTTTCTAGTTGTTATATTCTGATAATGTAGTATTATTACAACACCAGGAGGTGGATATTTCGCTGAATTTTTCACCGACACGGAAATAAGTTTCGCAGAAAATATAAGTCTTGTGGTAGTTACGCTCCGCTCACTAGAAAAAACATTGGAAAATCAAATCCACCATGTGAAAGATACGGATACTTCAATGTGTCGATCAGAGAACTTCAACAAGCCACAGACACTTAGATGAGTACAAGTGCTTTGGGTGTCAAGCCTTTTGAGTGCAAGTATTTTTTAGACTCGAGTATTTGTTCACACCCTAACAACAACAATTGTTTGATTTTACGATCACCGCTAGAGTATGAGAGAGTAAAAGGTATACAAACTCACAAGTGATCGTGTAAGATTTGTCAATGGGCAAATTATACTCAGTTCCTGTAGTGTTGGTTCGTGAAAACTAGTATACTCATTGAACATGAGGGTTGTGTGTGTTTGTAGTATTGCAAATGATTCTGTACAAGGTTAGGAAAAGAGCATACCTACATTTTAAGAAAAAGAAAATGCATGTTTTAAAAGTTTTATAGTTCAAAATTTATTAATTTTATTTCACCAAACAAAATCATTAATTTTTTTTTTTTTGTTACAAAAAAACTATACTGCTAAAACTCTTTTGATGAATCACATTAATTATTCAAAACTAAGGAAATCTTAAAATAACGGTAAAATGATTGTGCCACTTGTTACAAAAACAAGTTGTTGCTTCTTCTTCGTTCTGATCTGAGCAAAACGCAAGCAACTGAGTAACAACAACAAGTAACAACAGTTGAGAGAGCAAGAGAGTAAGACAAGAAATTTAACCGAATGCGCAAAACGACTCTACAAAACATACTCGATTGTCGATGAATCAGTGAACTTGTTGTTCAAGTGGGAAAAAATACATGTACTCATAATTAGCAAGTGTTGCATAAGTATCAAAATAAGCCTTTTGTTGTTGTTCTCTGGTGTGAAATTTGAAGTGATACTAATTTTTTTGAAGTGATACTAAAAATTTTAAAAAAATCTTAGAACAAATTAAAAATGCTAAAAAAGTGCTAGGTGCTAGAT
The DNA here is from genome assembly GCF_032173495.1 of Musca vetustissima. Classification (NCBI taxonomy): domain Eukaryota; kingdom Metazoa; phylum Arthropoda; class Insecta; order Diptera; family Muscidae; genus Musca; species Musca vetustissima. The sequence continues at coordinate 53,439 of NW_026885592.1, forward strand.
CAATTTTTTTGGTGCTAAACGAGATTAAAAAGTGCTAAATCTAGCACTAAAAGCTCTAAATTGGCAACACTGGCTGTTTATGTTCAAATAATTAGAAATAGTAACGGTCGGTTACAATCCCAGTAATTCTTAAAAACTACCAAATAAATTCCCAAATACTAAACTATTTGTTCTAAAACTTGTAATAGAATGTCGAAACTATTTCTGCCACACTTCAGTCATATTTTATACATCCGAAATTTTTTGGAATATATCTGTCTTGTTGTAAATCCACATTCAGACTGGTAAGAAGTACTCCAAATAAAAGAAGTCATATTCAAAACAACCTGATTCTGTCTTGTGATTTCTTTCGTCTATTGTTTCTTTCCATTTCATTGCTGGAACTCCGTTCTATATTTCTGGTGGAGACGAAAAGCAAAGGCAATTTTAAAGTAATTAAGGCATATTTAAAACATAAAGAGCAACGAAAATCAAGGTATGTTAAGGATATCGTCATCCGGAGATTGGAAAGGTACACAGTAAGTTGAAATTTAGATTTATTTCGTGAACAAATTTTATAATCGCCATCATATACACATTTTGTCCATATATTCATCTTCTGTTAATTATATTCAACGGCGGTTATGTTTATATGCATTGGACACTTCCCCACGTGTTCATTATCAAAGCCTATGTTAACTATATGTAATGAACATAATACTCTGACATTTCTCTTACACACAATGTATGTATGACACCTTTTCGCAGCTTGCGTGTGCCTTCGCTTCTCTTATATAGATAGTGCATGGCCGTCTCTATTCCATTTCCAACGTTCCTTATTCTTCTTCCTACCCTCCGTTAACAAAAATCCCTCCATAACCTATTAATTCTTTGTTTTTCAATTCCCTTTTATACTCTCAATTCTCACAACGTCTTACACATTTAACCCTCCTATTTTTATGATTACTTAATGTTATAAGTAAATACGTTTGAAAAGTAGAGTGAAGAATTCAACATCATTCGTTATCAGGCATACATAAACAGGTTGACCATACAAGGGTTAACCTCATGACTGAAGCTCACTTTATTTTATATTTGCACTTAGAGCTCTCTGAGCGAAATAATGCAACAACCATAAAAAGCTCCAGTTCTCTTTAAAAGAGTTTCATAAACAGTTTCAAGTTCTCCAACGCTTGTCAGAGATTTCAAGAGATTTCAGGGCTGCCTGATTTTTTTTTTTTTTTTTTGAAAATCGTCAAAATGAATTTTGAGCAAAAGTCGTCAAAAATTTAAATTTTTCTAAATTAACATTTATATTTATTTAAATATATTTTTTTATTAAAAGGAACATAAAATAGGTATTCAATTTATTAAACACGTTTGTACTTTAAGCTAATCAAGAAATTAATTTATTTTATAAAAAAATATTTGAATAGACATTTCGACTTTTATAAAGTCATTCATTTTGTAAATAAATATTTGAGTTAATCGTTTTCAACATGTCGGTTTTAATTAATGTATCATAACAATTTGTTTTGTTAATTTTCAAATAATCTTTGTTATAAAGTATACCCTCCATTGAATCCTTATTGAGGGAATTTCGACTTTTCGTTTTATTAAGGTTTACTTGACTGAAAAAACGCGCAACATTTGCTGAGGAATGGGGTAATACCCGAACAAATTTAGTTATTATAGGAAAAACATATGAACCATCGCCACGTTTCAAATCAAATATTGCATACCAAAAGCGAAATAAATCCGTTTCATTATTTTCACAAATGTTATTAAAATCAAACAACCTTAGTTCGCGAAATTCTGAATCCAATTTTTGTTTTTCATCTTCGTTTACAAAATGTGGAAATTCTTTAAGGATATCGAAAAATGAATTATTTTTTTCATTTCTAATATACGTGGGACTTATCATAGATAAACTTTTAAAAACACTTTCAAAATCGAATCTTTTTAAAATTTGTGTGCAAAGTTCAATATAAAAATTTATACAGTTATTATATATTTTACTCGTTTCACTTGAATGAAGTTTTGTTTTTGTTAACAATTCCTTTGCATGTATGCCCAAATATATTTGATCATTGTCTAAGAAATTGTTTCTATTATTAAAATCAACTAAATATATCTGATCAGTCTTTACAAATTCATGTTTTACAAAATTACTTATAACAGTCCTAAAAAGTATTTCCATTTGAGAATATAGATTATGTATTTCCGTTTTTTCACTTTGAAACATTTTGTTTATATTATTAATAATTGCTAGAATATATTTTAAAAATGACAAGTAAATTTCATTAGTATCATTTAAGTTTTCAAATATAATATTAGCAGTATCAATTTTGTCGACATTGGCCACAAATGAAAAGAAAATTGTTAAGGGTTCATAAAGTTCCAAAATCCGGATAACAACTGATTCTAAAGACAACCACCTTGTTTGACTTGGATGCAACATTTTTTTTGGACTAATGTCCAACAGTTTTTGGATTTCTTTATATAGGTTGAATCTCTTAGGACTGTTGGAAATGTAATTAAAAATATTCCTTGTCAATGTCTCAACTGCTGAAGGTAGTTGCAGACATGCATATGAAGAGCATAAAGCCAAAGAATGACATATACATTTAATTACAATCAAATGAGGAATATCATTCTTCAAAAGCGTCGCAACTGAATGATTTTTTCCAGTCATTACAGATGCTCCATCGGCGGCAAATCCAATCATGTTTCGTTTGTAATCTATACTATTTCTATTAAATTGATCAACTACTAAATTATATAAACTTTTAGCATCACACTGATCAACATTAAGTAATACAAAGAAAAGATCATGTATTTGATAATCAACAAAAATTCGAACAACCAAACATAACGATTTCATATTTGAAAGATCCGTGGCCTCGTCCACGCACAAGGAAAATGTGTTGTTCTTTAAAAGCTCACAAACAATCGCATGTTGTTTCTTACCAGTTACGTTTTTTATAATCGAAGTAGCTTTGGTCCGTCCAAGTGTCATATTTTTAGCTATATCGGAGTCCGTAAATGAGCTCTGACAAACTTTGGCAACTAGAAATGGAAGGTTGTGCTCCACAATAAAGAGGCACAATCGTATTTCTGCCTTCTTGATACCAACGTTTTGAATGGGAACAAACACTTCATCTATTTTTTCTGATTTAGTATCATAGAACTGGCCGCAGCTTGATGTTTTTTGTGTGCGAATGAGCTAAAAGGTCAGCTATTCCGGATGAAACTTTAAGGTCACAATTACAGAATCCACAGAAAATATGGTTGTTTTTTTGTGCGCCCAGTTTTTAATGTCTGGATGATCCATCCAATCTTTCTTTAACTTGCGCCTTTTTCTGCAATCCTAAAGTAAATATTGGGATTTGAATGCTTTGTTTTCATAAATGCATTTATTAAATTTTACCAATGTCGAACTATTCGATGTACCAACATCTTCATCACCAGTGTCAGAGTTTCTTGCTGCAATTTTTTATAAAACCATATATATAAACCACCGTCTCCAGCAAATATTAAGAACTTGTAATAACTTTGTATAAATTGAAACTTAAATTTAATATATCAACTTTTCCGTTCACCAATTTTATTTCATTTGCCCGTGTGAAAAAACAAAAACCGTTAACTTTGGTTTGTTTTGTTGCTGTCTATCCAGAGAACGGCACAGCTGATTGGTATTTTTCATCCAAACATAAACTGTTGTTGGCTTTGTAACAATAAAAAGTATACCTCACACGCAAACACACATATGCCAAATATTCATCTTCTTTTTACTTTTTCTTTCGCTTTATACATTTTTGTTGTTGCCATAACATAAAGAACCCAAATATTGCCATATTAGTAAAATGACCAAAAATCGTCATTTTCTGGGCAAAAATCGTCAAATCGTCATTTTCAATTTTTGACTAAAAAATCGGCAGCCCTGTTCAAGACGCGTAATTAAGTCATTGACCGCAAACAAATAATTGTATCGACCAACTGTTTATGACGTCACTCGTCAGTTAAATACCTACAACAATCATTACACTCAAGCTTAAAAGTTTTCTGACGTACATTTTTAAAATCGATAGACTTTTATGTTTTAATAACCATCGATTATAATACATCACATTCCGTAACCATAGCATAAAGGTATATATTCATTTCTCCCTGCATCTGCAGAAAATTTAAAGACACCAACGAGTATTTGCATTTTCATATTTGACTCTATCAATCGTCTATAGTGTGTGGATCTCTCCGAATTTCTGTTCTTTTAACTTTTGTTCACTAGTCCAATCATGTCTTTGGAAAAGTTTATACGGCTCTCGGACCGATTAGTTGAGTTTGAGGCTGGTCTGAACGACAAACAGTCTCCTCCCATCTCTCCATATCTCCTCGAAACCCACAAAGAGGAAGTAAGGGATATTTGGGGGTGCCTCAAGCAAGCATACGAGCAATGTCTCCTTGATGTGGAACTCGAAGCTAACGACGACTTCAAGAAGAAGGGTCTAGGGCGGACGATAGTCAGTCAGCATCCGAAATAGAGACAATAAAATCCAAATATAGCGTTTATGCAACATATTGCCGTTGTATAACCCATGTGGGTGAAATGTCTCGCGATTTATTTACTCCTTCTATACCAGTCCCAGCTCAACAATATGGGTTCAAACTTCCACCATGTGAGATTCCAACTTTCAGCGGTGAAAATCCCTCATGGCCATCATTTAGGGATATGTTTACCGCTGTTTGTATTAATAATCCTAGACTTAGTTCTGTGGAAAAATTATTTCATATAAAGCAAAGTACGAAAGGGGAGCCGAATGATATCGTCCAAAAGGTACCTCTTACCAATGAAAATTTTTAACTGGTTTGGAAAAATTTATGTTCACGTTATGAAAATAAGAGGGTACTAGTTAACATCCAGTTAAAAAATTTATTCGGCCTTCCTGTCATTCAAAATGAAACTAGCACATCACTCAAGAATCGTCAACGTGATATGAACTCATGCCTATCACTTTTGAAATTGTATGAGATTGACGTTAGATGCTGGGACCCTATTTTGCACATTTGTTTGCTCCAATCGTCTTCCTGACGTCACACTGACCTTGTGGGAACATACATTAACGGATAAAGCTAGTATTCCAAAATGGTCAGAACTTGATTCATTCCTGACCAACCGCCATAGAACGCTAGAGACTGTTTCCGAAATACGACGTAAAACATCATCGGGTAACAATTACTCACAAAAACCATCCTCCTTAAAAAATAGTCCAAAAACCATAAACTCGTTTCAAAATAATGTGGTTGACTCTAAATGTAAACTATGCCCAAAAGATTCCCACGTAATACGAAAATGTCCAAAATTTTTACAAATGAACATTAACCAAAGAATAACCGAAATTAAGAAATTCAACCTTTGTATAAACTGTTTTCAAAGACACATACCATTAAAAATTGCCCAGCAAGTTTTCCTGTTACAAGTGTTCTAAACGACATAATACGCTAATTCACCGTGAAACTAAAGAATTGTAGTACCCCCTTGGCGCAATTACAAACTCCTCTTCCAATGCCTTCAACCATACAGCCAATACAGTCGACTAGCACAGGAAGTGAGTTCGTTCAAAGCTGCTTTGCTAGCCATTCTCAAGGGATACTACTCGGTACTGCAGTCGTGAAGATAATTCACAATAACGCCAGAGCATTGGTAGATTCTGATTCCCAAGGCTCCTTTATGTTCGAAAAGTTATTTCATTCTCTTAAACTTCCTTCCAAACGGACTTCAGCCCAAATATCGGGTTTGAACAACACCATCAGCTCAACAGTCCAAAAGAAATGTACTTTTCTTTTAACTTCCACCATAGGCGAAAAAATCTAAATTTCTGCAAATGCTTTAGTGGTTCCACATCTTTCGAGTAGCCTTCCATTAAAAACGGTAGATCCTGAGTCGCTTAAAGACTTGCCTGACATTCCTCTGGCAGACCCTCGGTTTTACGAATGTTCAAATATAGATGTCCTCCTTGCTCTCTGGTATAAAACATCGAGTTTGCGGTTCTTTCATGGCACAGCAGACGGTTTTTGGCTGGATCCTTACAGGACCCATCCCTTTAAAATCCATCCGAACCTTCTCTACCATTGTCTCATATTTCAATGAAATCGCTTTGGACAAGCAGATTTCACGCTTTTGGGAGGTGGAAGACCTTCCAAAGAAGACTTTTCTTTCTCCGTCAGAGAATTTGTATAAAACCACTACAACAAGAGGTGTAGACGGCAGATATATTGTGAGTCTTCCATTTAAGGATACCATTCAGGAAATTGGTAATTCAAGAATGAATGCTATGGCACAGTTTTTTTAGAAACGAGACCCGTCTCCTAAACTCTCCCGATTTCAAGAACGAATACGACGATGTCCTTGAAGAGTTCATACATCTAAATCATATGTCCAAAGTTATACCCACTAATGAAAGTGAACATTCCATATCCTATTATTTACCACATCATGCTGTCATAAAGCCTGATAGCACTACAAGAAAAGTTCGTGTTGTTTTCAATGCATCAGCTCCTAGTTCCACTGGGCTTAGTCTAAACGACTTTCTCCATACGGGTCCCACATTACAGAATGATATTGTTGTATTGATCCTTAGATGGAGACATTTCCCTTGTGTATTTAATGGAGACATAACTAAAATGTATAGGCAAATATTAGTCAAACCTGAGCATACCCCCTTCCAACGCATAATTTATCGAAAACATCCTCAAGAATATATTCAAGATTTTGAACTTAAAACAGATACGTTCGGGGTAAATTGTGCTCCTTATCTAGTCATCCGAACAATCCTGCAACTAGCGGACGATGTCGAATCCCAATATCTATTAGCCTCTGATATTTTGCGAAATTCTATGTATGTAGATGATGCCAGGAATCAGCTTACCAGAGCGTTAAGTTCAGCTGGATTTTCGATGCGAAAATGGACCTCCAATACAAGGGAAATTCTTGCCGATGTTTCTTCTAATCTAATTTTATATGATGGTTACCTGGAATTTAACTCCAAAAGCACCGCTAAGACATTGGGAATCCGTTGGAACGCATCAACCGATTCCTTTTTCTTTTCCGTAGCACAATTTAGTGAAACATGTAGTCATACAAAACGAAATGTTTTGTCCCAGACTTCGAAATTATTTGATCCGGCTGGTTGGCTAGCACCCTGCATAGTCATGCAGAAGATCTGGGTTGAAGGTACGGATTGAGATGAAGAGATTTCTCACGAGTCCCTATTACAGTGGAAATCTATCTTAGCTCTGTACCCACAAATAAATGCTATGCAAATTCCAAGATGGTTTAACTATTCTCCAAATTGCAAGATCCAATTTCACGGTTTTAATGATGCGCCCGAAAAGGCAACAGTGTTTCTACACACTTAGTTTGCAGGAAAACCAAAATTGCCCCTATAAGGACCATATCCATACCACGACTAGAACTCTGTGGAGCTTCTTTGCTAGCTGAAATGATCGATAATTTCGTTCATCAACCGCATATCCCAAAGTATTCATTATATTGCTGGACTGATTCAACGATTGTATTATCATGGCTATCAAAACCACCTTGTTTTAGGACAACCTTCGTGGCAAATAGGGTTTCCAAGATTATAAATGTTTTAAATCCGTCAAACTGGTATCACGTACGTTCTGAACAAAATCCTACCGACTTAGCCTGCCGTGGGGTCAGTCCTCCAGACTTATTAATGAATTCATTATGGTGGGCCTGAATGGCTTCAAAGCACTGAAGAAAACTGGCCTAAAGTGGCAAATATCAAACCCATTGTTCATGTTCAATGGGTTTGATATTTGCCACTTTAGACTAGAAAGACTATTAAAGTACATCTGGCTTATTTTTCCAATTTTGATGACATCCTTGAAAGATTTTCCTCGCTCCCAAGAGCGGTTCGTGTGGTGGCATACATTTACCGCATCTTTCACTATACCCATCCCAAATTTCGCCACAATCAAAAATCTAATTATACGACTATATCTTCTTTCGAAGTACGAAATATTCAACAGAAGCTAATTATAATGACACAGAAAGCTTATTTCCAGAAGAATTTGGGGCTTTAGAAGTAAAAAACGAATTGACGACTTTCAGTTCACTCCTCATAACAATAAAAATAAAGTTGTCATAGAGTTTAAAGAAATTACTAAAAAGTTTTACCTCAAATTTTGCGAAGTCTTGAGAGCAAAAATTAATTTTAAAAATGAAATGTTATTATGGTTTACCAAGTTTACGGCAGAACAAGTTGTTTCGAGAAAAACTTCCATTAATAGTAAACATGTTTCTAAACGAGAATAAAACCAGTGAGCGGAGCAGTGTAGTTGGACGGTGCCGACCATATGATACCCTACACAACTTCCACGAAAATCGAACTTTCTGTGGTACTATATTCTGAGCTTGGACTATAAATCGCGATATTTGCACCCTCTTGACCGACTAGAGGTCAACAAATATTACTTATATTCAGTAAAGCTCTTCCAATTACTTGTCGAGATTCCTTTCACCGTGGGTTCTGTTGTGATGTTTGGCTTTCAATTGTGGCCTATAGATCGACTCGAAAAACGCAAAAAATAAGTTTTCGGTTCACTTCATCCCAATTTTTTATATGTGATCATCACCGAAAATTATAGGGGTTGTCCTTGACCATATCTGGATACTCATATAAAATTTTAAAGCGATCAGGTCTATATTTCTGGTCTATAGTGTGTAATTGGTTACTAAATAATATATGATAATATATATTTAAGTGTATCTCCCACATCCGAGTACATACGAAAATATAATTGGTATCAATTTAAAGGTCAACCACTCCTCTTGGATATTTTATCAACTTCTGGGGTCTATGTCCTTCAGGGGTAAATATAAACGCTATATAAAGGAACAGATTACATATTGGCTTGAAATCCTATCTAAACGAAGGATTTACTGAAGTCATCTAATTCGTGCTGCTACGATTTCAAAATGTTTTTCTTAATTGATTATTTTTATTTCCACCTAAAACTAAAAACGAAAACAACAGACGTATAAGTACGTAGTACAAATGAATTTGTATGTACTATTTTGTTAATTTGTAAGTGTTTATCTTCTATATATGTATGTAAAAATGAATTCTTCATGATTGTTTTTGTTAATTGTTAATAATAATAAAATTTTATTAAAAATATATAAAAAGTACAATCTGACTGAAAAAAATACACTTTTTATTGAAAGCCAGTACAATTTGGATAATTTCATTTCGCATCCCTGCTTTGGCGACTAGATAGAATATCCAAAGTTCATTTGGGTTCCGACAATCGTGTAAGGGTAGTAGAAGTTGCCACAGAAAGAGGTAGTATATCGAGACCCATTACTAAACTGGTCGTGCTCCCAATTAACTCAGACTCTTCAAACAACAAATATGCGAACCATAGCTACGTGTGTAGACTATGTAGACATACCCATCCACCTCGGAGATGTAGACGATTCCTTGACATGAGTGCTATAGATAATCTCCAAACCGTTAACATGTATGGATACTACCGTAACTGTTTGGCTCACACGCACTCACAAGGAACCTGCTTTACTACCACCGGATGTAAGTATTGTAAGAGGCCCCATCACTCGTTGCTACATACCAACCACAAATTGGAAAGTCGAAACAAGCATGACAATAGTAGGGATAAGTAAATCGTCTTTCGATTAATCGACTTTTTGTATTGAAAAGTCTAAAGGGCTAAGCAGAATGCTCGCGTTGAGCCATCCGTCGCGTTATATGTTATCGAAAATACAACAAACACAAGGAAACGATATGCGTTTGTGTTATCGTTTCCTTGTGGTTGTTGTATTTTCGATAACATATAACGCGACGGATGGCTCAACGCGAGCATTCTGCTTAGCCCTTAAAAGTCGAAGTCGACTTTTGATCTTTGAGAAAATCACAAAGTCGATTTTTCAAGATCGACTTTCTTCTGAAATACTTGGTTTATTATCACAAAGCCGAAATTACCCAAAAATTGCACTTTCCGGAACTTTACATTATCTGTTCACAATAATTCATATAAAAAATCAAATTTTTAGTCAATTTTGCAGAAGTCAGTAAATGAATTCTTTAAAACAAGCTTTTCTTATTTTTCATTTAAACATTTTACATTTAAGAAAGATTTATTATATGCATATGTACGCTTATAAGAAACAACTTTCTTATATCCGATAATTTTATATAAAAAAACGCATATAAGAAAGAAATCTCCGTTTTTTTGAGTTTCTTATATCCGATATCTACTGTATATACCTTATGAACAATATGGATCAAAAAATTTAGATATTTGTTACATTGCATTTTATTGACAAGTCCGGATTAAAAAATTAATATGTCTGTATGTCAAATATTGTGAATTACATAAATTGGCAACACATATATTTACCTTATTTAGTGATCCCTAAAAGTACATTTACATATACGATTTTAAATCGACTCGATTAACGAAATCCAGAAATACACCTTAATTGTTTACACGTACCCTTAATCATGATCTAAATGCCGATCAGCTGATGTTTGTTAGTATACATACAAAATTATTAATTTGGGCCAAAAATATTTGTTTGCAATTTGAAAAAGAATAGAAGAATTACCACAATGAAAATGTTTTTGCAATACTGTGATCGTTTGGAAAGTAAAAAAACACCTAAAAACACAAAAATTCTATAATTAATTTTTATTTTCCTTTGATCTGTCATTTTTGTATTTGTCAGCCGTTAAATTTAAAAACAAACGGCATGTAAAAACAGTTGCAAATTTTGGTACATTGTGAGAGAGTTGTATTTTTTCGTACAAAACCCGCGTTGCATCTCAGTAGTATCATGATTTCGATCATGATTTAAAATAAATCCTGCTGCACGATGATTAAAATTTGTGTGGTAAATCATGGTAAATTTAGCCTGATTAAGAAAATAAACCCTGATTCAGCCTTTAATCATGATTAAATGTTCTATGTAAATTCGCTTTAAGTTGATAATTTACAATATGATGTATATGTAATTAATGTTAAAGTAACCATTAGACAGATAAGTAATTATTAGAATAAACTAGATTTAGAATTATCTAGATAAGAATTATCTGGAATAAGCAACTAGGAGATAAAAGAAGTTGAAACCATAGTTCGTTGTCTCAGTTATAAAGTTTTCTCAGTTACAAAAGTTGTCTCAGTTGTTACGACTCCCTGTTAGGCGGCGCTAGAGGGGACCTTCCGGCTAGTTAGCGGTCTCCGGGCTATGGTCCTCAACCCGTCCACATCTCTAGCCCAGCAGGGCGAACACGAAAATGAACTTTAACTATTCAAACAAACAAACACATTACATTCAAAACACAACACCTGCCTTGATAAGAGAGTATAGATGTTTTACTCTCACATTTTGCCCTCCCAGCCATGGTTTCCAAACGCTCCAACGTATCAATATTATTGGAAACCCCGCAAACACACACACACTCACCTCATCACCTTCTTAGAATCCTCTCTAAAAGAACAATTAAAACATATTAGTTATGGTAACAAAATCAACACATATTACATTTATTCTTATAATATAAGCCTTAAAACTAAAAAACCTGTCTTGGATTCTTCAACCCCAGATCACTCAGTATATCAATGAAACAAAAACAAATTCGATATTACAATTTCCTCTTTGAAACGCTAGAGATTCTTTTAAATAACACTTTAAAAACTACTCATCAAGTCCCTATTATAAATGAGCTCGTTTATAATGGTTGAATAGGCCAATCCGGCGTTAAAACTACATATGACGAATCCCTAGTCTTCCTTCAGAGAATTATATGATCTTTAAACACTTAAAAACAATCTGGAGTCAAATCACAAATCCTTACAAATTCAAATAAAAAGTTGACATACACAAGGACAACACAAGATACACTTAAATAATTTGTCTTATAATAATTATCAAGATTAACGAATTTTAAAAATATTTCTTTGGGAATCCCTTTAAGGGTAAAGGCATGGGTTTATTCCCAACTCATTGTAGGTATTAAAATTTATCGCTTTCTTATTTTTCTTTTGATATGCTTCCAGATAACCGCCTATCTTAGCTGAGTAGCACCGTTACCTCTGTTCCGGCCAAAAAATAAAGGAGGATTTAGATTACCATCGGCCACACAATATTTGGTTTATGTTGCTGCTGGCAAAAGCAAGGCCACACATCCACATACACAACACAAACGGCTCGTTGGAGATCCAAAAAAAATAATCACTGACCTCCTCTTGGGAATACCGGAGGCCAGTAGCAGATTGGTGTTGGCGTTTTTCTGGGGAACCTACCAAAAAATATCTCCCATTTATACTCATATCAAATCACCTCATTATAAGAAAACTCACGGTAATTTTTTGATTCCACCGGTTAACAAAAATATCATTAAATAAAAACGTTTACACATATATTGACTGTCGCTGTCTTTTTTTGGTATTTATTTGGATTTTTCTCAACAGTTTTGTGGTGCACTCAGACCTGTGACGGTTAATCCTAGACTAGAGCTATAATCTTGCTCCTACCCTTATTTATAGAGTCTACATTTTCCTCCATTTTCATCAATTTTCCAATAAGTTTTTAGGAAAATACATTTAATGGCGAATGTTGCACTAAATGGCTACCCTTTTTCAGTGTTGATAAAAACGCAGTAATAAGTACACTGAACACAGCCTTATTTTTTTATTGATGTGGCTACACTGTTCGTTTCCTCAGTCTCTTCAGTCCGGGTTTCACATGCAGAGCGCGCGCGTCAAATAATTTATTGGTGATTTTTAATTTAAAAAAAAAATATATTTTTGGCGGAGTCCACCAATCCCTTTTATTGGCCCAAACGAGTGGCTGTGTTTCAACCGTTGCAGGCGAAACATTTTGAATAGCGCCGCCCTAGAAAAAAGGAGTCATTCATCCCACCCACGCAACAAAACTTCGACCATTGCTGAGTCCATTTTGCAAGGGTCGATGTGCGTGTGATTTTCTTTGGACAACGTGGGGAATTCTCACCCCTGAAGTCTCATCGCCGGGTACAATTCGCACATTCATGGTAAGTCATTTCATGATTCCATGTGGTTCATTGGAAACAGCATCATTCATATTTTTGCTGTTTCACACACACACATACATGAGAAACGGTGCGGTTGCGGTGCGTGGTAACGTCGACGTACAAGTTGCGCTTAATGCCTAGTTGATTGTGTGCTATCAAGGGGCAATCGTAAGTATAGACTTTTAATGCATACAATTGGCTATAATTATTTTTTTCTTCTTTTTCAGGCAGCCTTGGTGTACCAGTGGATATTTTTGTATGGGAATATTGAAAGGCGTATAAAATAGATCATGGAATGCTCTATGAGTAAAACTACTGCCATTTAAATGCCTAGTTGAGGTGCTATGACGAGCCGGGAAAAATTTGTGAGCATGGTTTGGCGGAATTGGTTTGTATTGTCACCATACGTATGGATTAGTAGTACTAATTTTTTCTTCTTTCTTTCACAGGCAAATAAGAATCTTCAACGTTTGTAATACGGGCAATCGATACATTTGGTGATTGCTACACAACACCCAGACAACGAAAACCCATTGATGAATATCTAGGACAATTTGCGGTGTACCTATGGATTTCTCCAAGTAAGTCTCATTTAGGCGTAAAGGCGTACCGACTTTTATGTTAGCTAGGTTCATTTTAGGAATTCAGTGAGACCATTTTAAAACGTTTTGAATTATTGTCGTGTAACAAAAAAAATGTCCTTTTTTTAAAAACAAAGACAGTGAGGTGATTAGGTTGGGTCTGAAAAATGTTAATCCCGTCAGCCACGAGGGATTATCTGTGGGTACATAGACATAAAAATTAGGTAATGAATATATAATAA
>NW_026885593.1:0-67048 GCF_032173495.1 Musca vetustissima
AATTGGATGAAATTCGGCCCAAGGACGAACCCTATTGAAATTGGGAAAAATCGGTTCAGATTTAGATATAGCTCCCATATATATATTTAACCGATTTAATTTAAACCGTCCCTATATATCTTTCGATTTGCACGAAATTTGGTACAGCCTAATCATTTAGGTCTAGAATTATGTCTGCCAAGTTTCGTGAAAATCGGTCCAGATTTAGATATAGCTTCCATATATAGTTTCGTACGATTTCATGTAAATGGTGCACCAAAGTCCCTATATATCTTTCGATTTGCACGAAATTTGGTATAGCGTACTGAATTAAGCCTAGAGTGATGTCTGCCAAGTTTCGAGAAAATCGGTCCAGATTTCTATATAGCTCCCATATATAGTTTCGTCCGATTTCATGTAAATGGTGCCCCAAAGACCCAATATATCTTTCGATTTGCACGAAATTTGGCATAACGTACTGAAATGAGCCTAGAATGATGTTTGCCAAGTTTCGAGAAAATCGGTCCAGATTTAGATATAGCTCCCATACATATTTTCGTCCGATTTTAGGTAAATGGTGCACCAAAGTCGCTATATATCTTTCGATTTGCACGAAATTTGGCATAACGTACTGAAATGAGCCTAGAATGATGTCTGCCAAGTTTCGAGAAAATCGGTCCAGATTTAGATATAGCTCCCATATATAGTTTCGTCCAATTTCACGTAAATGGTGCTCCAAAGTCGCTATATATCTTTCGATTTGCACGAAATTTGGCATAACGTACTGAATTAGGTCCAGAATGATGTGTGTTAAATTTCCTGAAAATCGGTTCAGGTTTAGATATAGCTCCCATACATATTTTCGTCCGATTTTAGGTAAATATTGCACCAAAGTCCCTATATATCGTTAGATTTGCACGAAATTTGGCATAGCGTACGGGATTAAGTCTAGAACGATGTGTGTAAAATTTCGTGAAAATCGGTTCAGATTTAGATATAGCTCACATATATATTTTCGTCCGATTTTAGGTAAATAGTGCATCAATGTCCCTATATATCCTTCGATTTGCACGACATTTGGGATAGCGTACTGAATTATGTCTGGAACGATGTGTGTTAAATTTCGTGAAAATAGGTTCAGATTTAGATATAGCTCCCATATATATTTTCGTCCGATTTTATGTAAATGGTGCAACAATGTCCCTATATATCCTTCGATTTGCACGAAATTTCGCATAGCATACTGAACTAAGTCTAGAACGATGTGTGTTAAATTTCGTGAAAATCGGTTCAGATTTAGATATAGCTCCCATATGTATTTTCGTCCGATTTTGGATTTATAAGTAAATTTGGATTTATAAGTAAATAAAGAACTCAAAATGTGGCCGAATGCAAAAACCATACTGAAATAAGTGTAACCTATATTTCGATATTTCGCTTTAAATTTATTTACATTATTTTGTCCCATCGTAAGAAGCAACTCTATACCTGACCAAAATTTAGCATAGGTTGCCGAATGACATGTTTAATTTCATGTTAATGGTTCTTCAATAATGCGACGTCTGTTAGGATTCATCTGTTTAATATACCCACAGTGGTGAGGGGTATCATATAGTCGGCCCCGTCCGACTTTACTACTTTCCTTACTGGTTGTTAAATACGTTTATTCGATTTACACCAAATTTGGCAGATGTGAGTTTAGAACGCACTGTGCTGCAGCATACCAAATGGTATATTCCACGGTTGGTCAGTTGGGTTCAGATGTACATATAGCTCCACATACAATATTTTGCTCGATTTCAGACAATGGTACAAAAAAGAATCCGACTGACATGCAGTTTTTAATAGATTTCAGAATGGGTTTTTTTAATTGGTTCAAATATCTATAATTGGTTCAAATATCTATGAAGATCACAAAGATACAAGGTTTCGCCCGACTCCATTTCAATGGTCCTCTAAATATTATATGTATGTTCTATAGACAGGACATTGTATATATTAGCATGTCTTGTATGTATACAAAATAGTGAATGGTACCATTTAGTCGGACCCGTTCGACTTTTGAGCTTTCCTTACTGGTTAATAGATACAAATATCTATGTAGATCACACATTTAATTTCGCCCGATTTCATTTCAAATATCTTCTAAACATGATATGGATATTGTATATATTAGCATCTCTAGTATGTACTCAAAGTGGTAAAGGGTATCATATAGTCGGCCCGTCCGACTTTTGAACTTCCCTGACTTGTTTGTTTTTTGAAACATTTTTAAAACATTGAAATTTTCATAAAATTTTTGAGTAGGCAGCGCAAAAAAAATACCGCTTTTTTTCGAGAATTTTAAAGATCTTAAAAAAATAATCACCTTTAAATAATCGAAAGGGATGTATTTTTGTACAGTATTGTTCGATTGTGCCCAGTTAAGTTTTCTTGGCACTTGAATAATCCACCTATCATATGAATTCAGGTGTTGTTTGAAGTTTGGCATTCATTTGTTAGTGTGATTACTGCTCGTAGTATACCAATCACCATCGCCTTATCAAGTTTTACAATTTGATAAAAACAATTAATTTGCTCAATGGCATTATATTTGTATACTTGTTTCAGCTTCAACATACGTAAGTATTCTCGTTCACACACTGCCACGTGTCGTGAGAGGATAAGTGTTTCGTGCCATTGCGAAATTCCTTCATCAATATGGTTGAGGATGCTTTTTGGCTGGCACATCAAAATATACACATGTATGTACGCATCATAATTACGATAAATGAATTTTTTCTGTAAAGGACCTTTGCGTGCACACAGCCTACAAGTACAAGAACAACAATTATAATATAACAACAAATTGTATTTAAAGTATATTACTGCAATTTTCGGTTACTCGCCTTACGCAGACCTCCACTGTTACTTCCACCTTGTCTCTTTTTGGTCATTACTGTCATCATCATTGTTGTTGTTATTATTTTATTTTGCTTAACGTTTGCCCATTGCATTTACCTCTGTAGTGTTTGTATTTTTCTTTAGTGAAATTTCTCAGCTCGTTGTTTTTTGTTGTTTGCAGATTTTTTATTTCGCTTGCCGTGGCATATTCGTAAGTGGAGAATGTATGAGAATTTAATTGCATTTTACCAAGGGGTTTGAGTGGTGGAAATACCACTTGCACTGCTGCTACAGCTATGTGAATGAATATTCAGAGCGGTCTCACAATTGCCGGTTATGTGCCTAAGTGCCAGTGGTCGCAATTAGCTATAGGGTGATAATATTTGTGCTGGAGAAATCAGTTTGGAAAGACAATATTTATTCAAGCAAAAAACTAAAATTTCTGTTGCTCCGATTTTATAACCCTCGTCGCCCAAAAAGTGTCATTGCGGTGGGTGAAGGCTTTTAGCATTACCCAAAAACCATTATGCATTTTTACCATATTACGAACTTATGTCACATTTTTTCGGTGCTTGTGTAAATATGTGAGTGTGTGTGTTTGTTGTTGTTGTTTGGCTGGTGTTGAGAGCAACAACATTCTTTATATTTTGTTTTGGTATTTTATATTCTCCACCATATTATGAATGGTATATTAAGTCTGTATTTCCGTTTGTAACTTATCGAGATAATTTTCATCAGGGTGAAATTCTAAGACGATCTAATCATGTCCGTCCGACTGTTGTAATCACGCTATCTTCCGACTTGGGATAGGAGGTAATTTGGCATAAAGGTTTTTGCGTAAATAAAAAAATATATTGTGTCAATATACTACCACATAATGCAGTAACATTATCCACATATAAAGTTCCCGACCATTTTAAGGAACGTTTATAGTATAGAGGGTGTAGAAACAACCCGGGAGTCGACTACATTTGCAGCAATTGGAAAATACGATGACTTTTTTACAAACTGCACAGAAAATTACCATTATAATTCCATGTTTTGACATATCCCACACATAAAGTTCTCGCTGCCATTTCAGGGCTTTAGAGTGTGACATTTATTTGAGCACAAAAATCATCGTTATAATGTTTTGGCATACCTCCCATATAAAGGTCCCACCTGGTATTTCGTATTTTGAGCCTTGTATTTTCAGTTAGGTTCTAACTGAAAAGGTTATAATTTCGTATTTGGGATGTTTGGAAGCTCTCATACATCTAACAGAAAATGATCGTTATAGGTTGATGTTTTAACATGACCGAAATAGCTCACATTTCGCATTTTGGAATTTTGGGGACGAACTTCACCACATTGTGTTACAGGGTATAATGTATTTGTGCATATGTTTGTAACAGGCAAAAGAATCGAAATGGATAGGACCCAAGCTTCATTCTGAGAATATGCATAGAACCACTTTTTGAGTAGATTTATGCATGTCCGCCAGTCCATGTATGTTTGTGAGCAAAGTGCAGGTCGCTTTTATGATCCGGTTTGGATAAAATTTGACACAGGTCATTTATTTGGCCCAAGGACGAACCATATTGAAATTGAAAAAAATCGGTTCAGATTTAGATAAAGCTTCCATATATATTTTCGTCCGTTTGTAACAGGCAAAAGGAAACGAGATAGACACATGGTTCCTTTTGAGAATATGCATAGAATCACTTTCTAAGTCGATTTATGCATGACCGTCCGTCTGTCTCTCCATGTTAAATTGTAAACAAAGTACAGGTCGCATTTACAATCCGAATTGGATGAAATTTGGCATAGGTGACATATTTGGCCCAAGGACGAACCCTATTGAAATTGGGAAAATCGGTTCAGATTTAGATATAGCTCCCATATATATTTTCGTCCGATTTAAGGTAAATGGTGTACCAAAATCCCTATATATCTTTCGATTTGTACGAAATTTGGCACAGCGTGATGAATTAGGTCAAGAATGATGTGTGTCAAGTTTCGTGAAAATCAGTTAAGATTTGGATATAGCTCCAAATATATATTTTCGTCCGATTTAATTAAAATGGTATACCAAAGTTCCTATATATCGTTCGATTTGCACGAAATTTGGTACAGCGTAATTAATTAGGTCTAGAATGATGTGTGCCAAGTTTCGTGAAAATCGGTTTAGATTTGGATATAGGTCCCATATATATTTTCGTCGGATTTAAGGTAAATGGTGTACCAAATTCCCTATATATCTTTCGATTTGCACGAAATTTGGCATAGCGTAATAAACTGGGTCTAGAATGATGTGTGTCAAGTTTCCTGAAAATCGGTTCAGATTTAGATGTAGATCCCATATATATCTTCGTCCGATTTAAGGTAAATGGTGTACCAATGTCCCCATATGTGTTTCGATTTGCCCGAAATTTGGCACAGCATAATGAATTGGGTCTTAAATGATATGTGTTAAATTTCCTAAAAATCGGTTTAGATTTAGATATAGCTCCCATATATATTTTCATCCGATTTAAGGAAAATGATGTAAGGAAAATGGTGTACTAAAATTTTTATATATCTTTCGATTTGCACGAAATTTGGCAAAGCGCACTTAATTTAGTCTAGAATAATGTTAAGTTTCCTGAAAATCGGTCCAGATTTAGATATAGCTCCCATATACACTTTCGTCCGATTTAATGTAAATGGTGCACCAAAGTCCACATATATCTTTCGTAATGAACTTAGTATAACCTAAAAGTTAGATTTAAATGCTGCACCGAATTCCCCAGGTGGTTCCGATTGGCACAACATTTTGTACAACGTATTGAATTTATCATGAGATAACGTGTTGCAAGTTTTGTTGAAATTGATTCAGATTTAGATGTAGTTCCTAAAGATTTTAAGTTAAATGTGCACAAAAGACCCAAAGTTATATAGTGTATATAACCTTTATAAATGCGACGTCTGTTAAGATTCATCTGTTGAATATACCCAAAGTATTGAAGGGTATCATATAGTCGGCCCCGTCCGATTTTACTGCTTTCCTTACTCGTTTTAAATTGCCTCCATTCGGATGGTCCGTTTAATTTTCGGTATGTCAAAGTTCCTACATATAATGCAATAACATTGTTCCCATAAAAAGATTCCGATCTTTTTAGGGTCATTAATTGCTTGGCAATTGGTGTCTACTTTGAAGAAAAACAAATACGAGAGCGAGGAAATGTTTCCTTTATAAATTTACCCTACAGAACTATAAGGTTGTGTGGCTCCAAGAATTAATAACGTCGCGAAATATATACTCTTGATCCACATTTTGATATACTTATAGATCTCGACTAGCTGAGTGTATGTAGATATGTAATCAATGTATAGATCAGAATTATCGACCACGTCCATGTTTTGACATAGCAATCTTTTAGGTACATTGACGCATTCTTGAAAAATATAGGTTCTAAACCAATATTTTGGTACACCCATCCCAATGCCGACTAGCTAAGTCGATCCAGGTTTGTTATTTGTAATCAAACTATTGGCCACAGTTATGGAACAATCGTTTCGACGCTGACGTATACGCACACAAATGTGCCAATACCATGTTCCATGTTTTGACGTAACCCCTATATAAAAGTACCGCTGTTTTGATAATAATCGGTCAACATTTAGTTTCTCAAAAGGACCACTCGGTTAGCCTAAGTCCATTGCATTTATCCTGAGAAGAATGTTAGATTATAAAGTTTCACTGCGCACTTCATTGATATCGTAATTGGAAGTATGATTCCTTATTCGGCAGTCATTTGTTATAATCCCTACAGTAAGTTTGATATAAAATTTTTCCCCAGTGATTACAAGCAGGTTGATTTACGTCCTGAAAATTCCTGCGAGAACAATTTTGAGGTTCTACATCCAGGCGCTTCAAACCATCTACTACCCCGTCAATTTAATAACAAATTCGCGGTGTTACAGGTCCCTCAAATAAGTAGCAGAATTTCGATAGTTTCCAGTTCTCCCTCATTCTCACATAAACGACAATAATCATCTCCATTGTGGAAGTGACGGACCTGATTTCGCTGTGACCTACAGTAAATTCGATTTATTTTTTTAATGATAACAAGAGAAACGTAAATCTACTTCTTGTAAATTCCGTCCAGATAGATTATAGGTTTCTGCACCCAGGCTCCTCAAACCATCAACAGTCAGGTGTATCGAAGTAAATCTTCAGATTTTATCAATGTAGTAATCAATTGACAGTCTACAGGTCCTTCAAATATGTTGTTAAGTATCATGTGGCATATACACATTAGATTATCATCGTTTCCAGCTTTTCTTCATCGTAATATATGCGGAAATAGTCCACTATAGTGCTAACCCGATTCTAAGTGAGGCACCCTATTCCTCAGTAACTTCTTCGGATCCCTATAACAAGTTTTCCCTAGTGATAACAATGAATAGATATACGTCACGAAAATTCCAGCCAGATGGATTTTTAGGTTCTGCCCCTAAGGTCTTCAACAATCCACTGAGTGTTTTCTTGTAACAAATAGTAATAGTTAACAGGTTGACATATATATATATGCCTCAATTTGTAGAGCCTCCATGCCAAACTTTGCGACTTCGGGAATTATTTCAGTATTCTCCATCTACTCATTCGGAATTTTCCAATCTGCTTCCCAATCAACGTCAGTCTTTTATTTTTTTTTAGTCCCATAAAATGTCTACGTACGGTATCTCCTCTACTTTTATGACAGACATACCAAATGTTCTGACGGTTAACTTCATTAGGACTGATCTCTGACAAACAATGAGCTTTGAGCTGAGGCATTATCCGGATCACGTCAGCCTACAATTGCCACCCTGGAAACCTCTGGCTGAGTAGCAGTTTTACTCTGCTTCACTTTAATTTTTCGTTGCGTCCTGGTCGATCAACCATGTAATGATTTTCTGAAGAATTCCGCAGACGCCTTATATAAGATGACCTTGCGAAAATAAATATTCAGAGATCGACTTCGTCAGTTAATAATAGACCTTTGGTTACCGATCGCCTGACAACCAATGAGCTTCACCGATGTTCCCATACGTCGGTCGTCGTTAACTCCTGGCTGAGTAGCAAGTAGGATCAATGTATTAAATAATTTCCTGAGTTATTCAACAGATCCCCTTTACCGACGATAATGACCTTGACGGATTTGTATCGGCTTCGTCAGTCAAGAAGAATGTTTTCAGATACCAATCATCTGACAACGTATGAGATTTGCTGCAGAACATATGGCTTAGTAGTAGTACATATGTTGCAGAGATCGTCGTCGATGTAGCCGAAACATAGGAAGTAGTTGGTTGGTTGTGACACAAGCTACTGCATTAACTTTTTCGCTGATGCACACATCGGGATCAGTTCGGCCAATGATCGCCACATGCCGGCCGTCAGGCTGACTAGCCGTATAGTCGGGTATAATGTGCTTCTTTGTTGCTCTGAAAGCTATTGCGGCAGGTTTTTGCTAATCCGAAGACCGCATCCTCATCCCAAGACAGCCATAGGAATATTCAGGGGCCGTCGCTGTCGGCATTACCGTTGCGAGCACATCCTTTTGGTACCTTCTTGATGGTAGAGATTTATACAACTGTTCTACTGTTATAAACCTAGTTATGGGGTTTTACAGTAGAGCAGTTAGTGAATTTTACGTAGCTTCCGAAAGGGCTTGTGTCGTAGTAGTATTTTCACAATCCTTTTTACGTGCTCTGGACTAGATTTGGACACATCATTGTCATCCTTTTCACTGATAGTTTGTAGCATGGATATATGTTCTCCCTGTCCCCTCAATGGTTGGGATAAAGTAGAGATCCCTGCATTCATTTTTCCAGCCGTACTCCACTTTTGTACGAGATGTAGACATCATTTCAATCAAGGATTATTTCATAAAAAACTACTCTGACAAACAGGTTGCAGAAATCAAGCGCTAAGACTTGGTGGTCCCCAGAGCTGCAGAAGCCGTCGATGCACATCCCGCTTCGCTTTCGCCACATCGTTTGATTCTCGATTGTCAGTCTGTAGCAGTTACTAGATTTTAAATAAATACCTTTTTATTGAAACTCCATTTTCCGTGGGCCTCTTCGAGGGTTTTTTTCGGGACGATTTGGACACGCACTTGCCTTACATTAATTTGCAGCTGATACCACCTAGAGATCCACTTGAAGGCTCTGATTAATTAAAAATGATTTTTCCAGCCGTACTCGCGAGGGCTCCAGCCGTACCTTTTTGAGGGCTAGTTAGAATCACCTATGTACGACATGTAATAATTCTTTTAATCAAGAAGTCACCCAGAATGTTATCAGGATTGGTTTTCGTGAATTTCCTGAAGAATTAAAGATTTTTCTTGCTTATGAATGGTTCCTTACTCGTGATCGTCTCCGTATCGGTTGCAGAAATTAATTGCCCTGTGGTATAACTACTTGCTCGATATACCTTTAGAATTAGAGCGTCTTTGTAACCGTTTAATATTATTCGAATCAGAATCCATATCCAGCTCTATATCTTATTGTCTCGGAAGCATCAGGTTGACAGCTATCGATGTGAAGTTGGGTGTTCCCTCTTCATTAAGATTCACAGATCCAGTTTCCATCATTGGTGATACTACTTGTTTAGGAAAAGTCACCTTGATTACTCGTGCGCCAAAGGAGAATCATCCCATAGGTAAGTGGGAATTCTTTTCTGACTATAACGGAAATATGGACTTTCATCAATAAAATTGAGGAAATGTTTGCATTTGTCTCTCAAAACGTAATGAAGATTGGTTTTGTAAGAGATTCTTATAGTCGTTGGGGGGATGTTGTTATTTGAAAAGTGTTCACTTGTTGAGATCACAACACGGGGTGCAGCCCCACTAACATCAGCCGAAAAGGTAGCTAAATAATTTGATTAAAGGCGCTGGTTTCTGTATCCATGGGTCAGCTCGTTTGAGAGGGTTCGAGATCATCGATAGACAATTGACAAGTAAGGCTGAAAAGCTTTTTGAGGCTCTCAGGTGGCTCTCGGACCTTATGAAGAATAAAACATTTAGAGCCGCCAGTCCCGCCACATAAATCATTGGATCATGGGCACACCATCATTTCTTCTGAATTTCGACCATTTAAACGTCAAAAATATTCGGCTTAACCCAACTTATCACCGTTTTCACTTATATCCTGGTTGACCTAGCCTGTCTGCCAGCCTACAATCATGCCATTGAGTTGCTGCTCATTTAATGTCTGCATGTACGTGGAAATTGTTAAAAGTGTGTAATTATCCTTGAAGTGCAACTTAAGCTCAACTCTACTCTATGTCTCTCTGTCATTCACATTTTCTCTCTGCACATACAGATATATAACATATGTGTCTGTATGTTAGTGTGTGTGCTGTGTTGTGGTTGAAAATCGACATGACATTTTACCACACACAAACACACCAACACTTATGTGTATAATTTTAACATTTTATTTTTGTTGTTTGCAATTATTATTATTATCGTCGTCGTTGTTGTCGTTAGAGATGTCACAGTGCAGAATGATGCTATTGTTGTTGGCGATGTTGCTCTTCTCTCCTTGTTCTTTTGGACTTATAATTATATATTTTTGGCATTTAATTGAAAAAGTTCTGCAACTATAAGATAAAACCAAGTGTCTCTCCTTCGTGAGAGTTGTTTGTTGTTTCATTTCTTATTACCAATTTTTGATAATTGCTGAATAAGTTTTCTTTAAAGTTTTTCCCCAATAAAAACTATAATTGTCTTTATTTTGATATTTCTTATCAAAATATTAGATGGTAAGTGTCAGGACAGTGAACTTGGCAGTGGAATTTAATTACAAACAGCACAAACCAGCTTTGATTTTTATACAGGTCGAATTTATGATACGATTTGGATGAAATTTGACCCAGCTCATTTGTTTGGCCCAAGGACGAACCATATTGAAATTAAGAAAAATCGGTTCAGATTTAGATATAGCTCCCATATATATTTTCGTCCGATTTAATGTAAATGGCGCAAGAAAGTTCCTATATATCTTTGGATTTCCCCATATATCTTTCGATTTGCACGAAATTCGACATAACGTACTGAATTGAGCCTAGAACGAAGTTTGCCAGGTTTCGTGAAAATCGGTCCAGATTTAGATATAGCTCCCATATATATTTTCGTCCGATTTAAGGTAAATAATGCACCAAAGTCCCTATATATCTTTCGATTTGCACGAAATTTGGCATAGCGTAATTAATTAGGTCTAGAATGATGTGTGTTAAGTTTCCTGAAAATTGGACCAGATTTGGATATAGTTCCCATATATACATTCGTCCGATTTAATGTAAATGGTGTACCAAAGTCCCTATTTATCTTTCGATTTGCATAAAATTTGGCATAGCTTAATGAATTAGGTCTAGAATGATATGTGTTAAGTTTCCAGAAAATCGGCCCAGATTTAGATATATCTCCCACATATATTTTTTTCCGATATTTTTGTAAATTGTACACTTGTGTGTCCGATTACCACACAATTTTGTACAATGAGCTGTAGTTAACCTCTGCCAAGTCTCATTGAAATCGGTTCAGATTTTGATATAGCTTCTACATATATAATTTCGTCCGATTTAACGCCAAATTGACACAAATTTTGCACAACGTACTGAAGCTAGTATAACCTACAGGTAGGATATAAATGCTTCAATAAGGTGGGTCCAATCGGCACAAAATATTGCACTACGTACTGAAGTTACTATTACATAAGAAGCAACCCTATATCTGACAAAATGAAAAATGTAGTAAAGGTGGCAGAATGACATGTTTATGGTGAAGGGTATCATATAGTAGGCCCGTCCGACTTTACTACTTTCCTTACTGGTTAAAAAATAAATAACTTCATAACTACAGCGGGATTTAGAGCACAGGGGCGTATGACCATACGCATAAGCATATGAGTAGTGCGTATACGCACTGGCGTATTCGCAGGGGGTTATATTGGAAAGTGAAATACTTGAGATTGGATTCAATTGTTATTGCTCTTTAATTTAATGTATATTAACCAGTTAGGATAGGAAAAAATAATTTTATATCGAAGCCCTTTGGATCGTTGTCTTGGCTTTTTTATACCCTTCACCACATGGTGGTACAGAGTATTATGTCTTCGTGATATGTTTGTTACAGGCAAAAGGAAACGAGATAGACACATGGTTTCTTTTCTGAATATGCATATAATTACATTTTGGGTCGATATATGAATGTACCAAATTTCATCCAATTCGGTTCATAAATGCGACTTGTACTTTGGTCACAAAAATACATGGACGGACATGTATTTTTGTGACCAAATTACAGGTCGCATTTATGAACCGAATTGGAGGAAATTTGGTACAGCTTATTTATTTGGCCCAAGGACGAACTCTGTTGTTAAGTTTCGTCCGATTTTATGTAAACGATGCTCCAAATTTCAATTTTCATCCGATTGTGACGAAATTTGGCAGAACTTATGGAATTTAGACCAGGATAGAGTGTGTTAAGTTTCATTGAAATCGGATCAGATATAGACCGATTGTGACGAAAATTGGCATAGCTTTTGGAATTATGACTAGAATATAGTGTGTTATTTATATATAGCTCCTATATATGATTCGTCCGATTTTATGTCCGATTGAGACAAAATTTGGCATAACGTATATAATTGAGACTAGGATATAGTGTGTTAGGTTTCATTGAAATTGGATCATATATAGATATAGCTCCCATATATATTTCCTTCGATTTTAAGTAAATGGTACACCAAACTTCAACTTCAAGAAAATATTGCGCAGAGTTAGGTCCAATTAGACGTATGCGAAGTTTTGTTTAAATCGGTTTAGATATAGATATAGCTCCCATAAATATTTTCGTTCAATTTCCGAGGAGCTTGCGTTCCGTGGCGTTACATGATATATTGCAGAGATTATTAAATTGAAACTTGTTGAAATCGGTTCTGATTTCGTCTAAATGGTGTATCAAATAACAAACATTTTTATACCCTCCACCATAGTATGGAGGGTATATTAATTTTGTCATTCCGTTTGTACCTCATCGAAATATTCATTTCCGACCCTATAAAGTATATATATTCTTGATCAAGGTAAAATTCTAAGACGATCTAGCCATGTCCGTCCGTCTGTTATAATTATCTGAAGGAATAGAGATAGATCGCCACAATTGTGCATAGTGCCTTTTGTCTGCTGGTAGGTCAAGTTCGAAGATGGGCTATATTGGTCCACGTTCAGGCATAGCTCCCATATAAGGGTTCCCCCAATTTTCGGTATTTTGGGGTTCTTGACCGTGTTTTTCAACTGAATTCGCTGACATTTGGTACTTTGGGTTCTTATTGGGTACTAAATGTCTCCACAAAAATTATGAGTATAGGTCAACTTTTTCTGGTAGCCCCCATATAACGGCACCTTCTAATTCTCAGTATTATGGGTTTGATCGTATTTTTACATCGAAATGGCTGTAATTTAGTATTTTGAGTTCTTAACAGGTACCAAATTTCTCCACAAAAAATTATGAATATTGGTCCATTTTTTCGGTTAGCCCCCATATAAGTGTACCCCCAATATTCGGTATTTTGGGGATCTTGAGCGCGTTTTTCAACCGAATTCGTAAAGAAAGGTTTCTCCTACCGAGATGAAATTGTGGACAGCGCAATGTGTTGTAGCATACTAGATGGCGTATGCCACGATTAGATCCTGATTTACATATAATTCCACATATATTATTTTCCTCGATTTCATACAAATATCTTAGCATGTCTTGTATGTGTATATGTGCATGTCTTGTATGTATTCAAAGTGGTGAAGGGTATCATATAGCCGCCACCGTCCGACTATTGAATTTTCCTTACACCTTTTTTATTTTTTTGAGAATTCAAAATCTGAACCGATTTCAGGAAACTGAACACACATCATTCTAGATATATTTCATTACGCTGTGCCAAATTTAGTGCTAACCGAAAGATATTAATGGACTTTGGTGTACCATTTACATTAAATCGGACGAAAATATATATGGGAGCTATACCTAAATCTGAACGGATTTTCAGGAAACATAAGACACATCATTCCAGACCTAATTCTGTGCCAAATTTCGTGAAAACCGAAAGATATTAGGGACTTTGGTTCACCATTTACATTATATCGGACAAAAATGTATATTGGGGCTATATCTAAATGTGAACCGATTTTCAGGAAACTTAACACACATCACTCTAGACCTAATTCATTACGCTGTGCCAAATTTCGTGCAAATCGAAAGATATATATATATATATATCGATTTTAGATTTTAGATTTTGGTGCAGAATTTACATAAAATCGGACGAAAATATATACGGGAGCTATATCTAAATCTGAACCGATTTTCACGAAATTTAGCACACATCATTCTGGACCTAATTCAGTACGCTATGCCAGATTTCGTGCAATTAAAAAGATACATAGGTACTTTGGTGACTATATTAGACGAAAAAATATACGTGAGCTATATCTAAATCTGAACCGATTTTTATCAATTTCAATAGGGTTCGTCCTTGGGCCAAATAAGTGAGTTGTGCCAATTTTCATTCAAATCGGATCATAAATGCGACCTGTATTTTGAGGGACATACTTGAATTTGTGTGGATTCGAATTAAATCAAAAAGAAATTTCATCTCGAGAATGGGGGTCCCCTTAAATAAGAGATACGTGTACGAATGTAACGCAACAAATTAGTGCTACATATTATCCAAACCTCATTCCGATTGTGGAAAAAAACTTTGGCTTATGCGATTTCTGTTTACAAACACATATGAAGCCAATATTCATATGTTAATTTTGTATGAAAATGTTATCATCGTTTTTTAGTAAAATATTAAATATTCGCCATTAAAAATCCAATCCTTTGAAAAAAACAATTAATTCTTTCACCATTTTATTTTTTTAATATGACAATTTCCAATTTTCATTTATTTTTTCGTATGCCAACACAGCATTTGCATAAAATCAAATTAAGATATTTCTGCAGCATCTCGGCTGGAACCAAAAATACATCGTTCAACGTGTCATACATGGACGTGACTCTTAAATTAAATAGTTTAATCATTTTAAGCGAAAAATACACAACTATTAAACAAAGCGACAGAGTGTGAGCCAGAGAGAGCCAGACCAAATGTATTTATAAAGAATTTTTTTGGGCAAAAACATGGAAAAAAATAAAATTGCCCGCCCGCAAATTATACAACGCCAATGCAGTTTCCGGCAGTCAAAGGTGGTCGGTCACTCTTGCCGTGATGGCAATTAACTTTCAGGTAAGCCGTTTATCAGCCATGGTAAAAAGTTCATTTGTTGCTGTTCTTGTTGTTGTTGTCGTTTTTTATAGGTTTTCAATGATTCTTTGGTGGTGGATTTATGTGAATAAATTGCAAATGCTGGCAGGTGAAAGGCAAAAGGAGACAAGTATTATAGTAAAAATATTTTTTAAGAATTAAAATTTGTTTATTAGCACTTCAAAATAAACGAATTACACAATTTGAAATATTTAAATTAAAATATATTTTTCAATAACAAATTTATTATATTTTATCCTATTTTGGTATCAACGTTGTTAGTCCATGACCAACCACACTGACCACATGAAACAAATTTTACATTTCATTTTTATGTTGACAAATTGAATTATCCAAGTGTTGACAGATGTTACTGCCATGTTGCTGTTGCTGCCGCGCCTGCCTGCCTGACTGGCCTGTTATTGTTGTTCCAATGTCGCCTTTAACGTTTGACCGTGTCCAATAAATGTCCTCGGCCTCGCCCAGTGTATATCTCTAGCTCTCGCTCTGAGTGTGTGTGTGTGTCGGTATGTGTCCGCTGTAAATGCCATTGACTTTGAATGCTACAATTTGGTAAACATGACAAATGAAAGGGCTTAGCTGTTAGACCTACAGCAATTGTAATTGTTAAATTGAATGAGAAGAGCAGAATAGCACAGAGCAGAGAAGAGCAAAAAAAATGTTTAACCAAACAGCATATAAAACACTACCAAGCAGATTATGAGGTTACATTCAATTAATGGGTTGAAACATTAAAAAACATACTGCTTGCTCATTTATTTGTCAATTCTGCGCTAAATAGCATTGTGGAAGTTGATAAAAGAAGTGGGATATATTATATTAAAATTAATTTTTTATATAAGAAACATTAACATATGTGCATATGTTTGTAACAGGCAAAAATAATCGAGATAGACCCATAGTTCCTTTTGAGAATATGCATAGAATCACTTTCTGAGTCGATTTATGCATGTCCGTCTGTCCGTCCATGTATTTTTGTTAACAAAGTACAGATCGCATTTATGATCCGAATGAAATGAAATGTGGCACAGCTCATTTATTTGGCCTAAAGACGAACCCTATTGAAATTGGGAAACACCAAAGACCCAAATATAAGCCGATTGGCACAAAATTTTGCACAACGTACTATGTGTTTTGTACGAACGTGTGTCAAGTTGTGTTGAAAACGGTGCAGACTTCGGTATAGATCCAATATATATTTTCGTCGGGATTTGAGGAACAAAGTACCCAAAATATGGCCGATAGACACAAAACGTAACCTAACCTGTGTCATGTTCCGTTCAAATTGCATCGGTTAATGATATAGCTCCCATATTCGTCAGATTTTAGATAACTGGTGCACCAAACTCCTCATGTTTGTCTGATTGACGCTAAATTGTGTACTACGCATGAAATTGAGCCTATAATGACGTATATGTGCTTTGTAGACATTATAATATAACCAATATATATTTTTGTCCAATTGCATGTTAATTAGGCTCCATATAATCAAGGGGAATTCGATTGAGATTTGCTTTAAACCGATTTAACTATTTTTTTTTCATTCTAACAAACGATATCACATCTGTCCAAATGAAAAATTTGGAATAGGATGCAGAATGACATGAGTAGGGATTTATTCTGATCAAGAATATAAACACTTTGGGGGTCTCCGGTGAATATTTCGAATGGAAAAATTAATATACACTCCACCTTTAAGTGTGTAGAGATTTTCCCCAATTCCACCAGTAGGGATTGGGCATGGGCCAAAGAAATGAGCTATACCAAGCTGAATTCAATTCGACGAACGGACATACATAAATCGACTCAGAAGGTTGTAGTAGGTTCATATTAAATAAAAATATAAAAAATTGATTCGATTAAATGGAGGATGTGGGAGGTCCCTTTAAATGCCCCGTCAAATTTTAAAAATATTTTTTGTTTGGTCTAAATGTTATCTCTGTACACCTAACCTTATGGCTAATGATGGTTTATTCAAAATATTGGTTTCAGATCCCATTTTTTAACCTGTTTCAGATAATTTGGTGTCAATTCACGAATGTCTCTCTGGACGTCTGGTGCGTTCGAAGGGATGCTGATTATCGGTCCTTTCCTTCTTGTACCTCCCAAATAAAATGTTTAAAATTTAGCTGAAAACTAATTTACCAATATCATGCGAACCGAACAATCCGATTGAAGCCAAACTTTATACAACTAGTTATATTTACCAAGTCAAAGGTGCGACCCATTGGTCTACTCAACCACAAATAGTCACCATATTCGATATCCAATATTAAAAAAATAGAATGTGCGATTTGGAGCAAACTTGGCACAACCTGTAATCTTTAACAATCCTAAGTCAAGTCCAAAGATGGCATCCATTGGTCCACTAATTCTAGTACCTCCCCCACAATGGTCAATTTTTTCAATATTTTACACCCTTATCCACACTGTGGTACAGGGTATTATGTCTTTGTGCATATGTTTGTAACAGGCAAAAGGAAACGAGATAGACACATGGTCCCTTTTGAGAATATGCATAGAATCACTTTCTAAGTCGATTTCGCCTTTTCGGCCCGTCCGTCTGTCTGTCTGTCTGTCCATGTTACATTGTAAACAAAGTACAGGTCGCATTTATGATCCGAATTGGATGAAATTTGGCATAGGTCACTTATTTGGCCCAAGGAAGCCCATTGAAATTGGGAAAAATCGGTTCACAATTAGATATAGCTCCCATATATATTTTCGTCCGATTTAAGGTAAATGGTGCACCAAAGAACCTATTATCTCTCGATTTGCACGAAATTTGGTATAACGTACTGAATTGAGCCTAGAATGATGTATACCAAGTTTCCCGAAAATCGGTGCAGATTTAGATATAGCTCCCATATATAGTTTCCTCCGATTTCATGTAAATGGTGCACCAAAGTCCCTATATATCATTCGATTTGCACGAAATTTCGCATAGAGTACTGAATTAGGTCTAGAATGATGTGTGTAAAATTTCATGAAAATCGTTTCAAATTTGGATATAGCTCCCATATATATTTTCTTCCAATTTTAGATAAATGGTGCACCAAAGTCCCTATATATCCTTCGATTTGCACCAAATTTGTCATAGCGTACTGAATTAAGTCTAGAAATATGTGTTTTTAATTTCGTAAAAATCGGTTCAGATTTAGATTTAGATCCCATATATATTTTTGTCCGATTTTAAATAAATAGTGCACCAAAGTCCCTATATGTTTTTATTTACAATAAAGAACTTAATATGTTGCCGAATGCACAAAACATAAAAAAATAAGTGTAACCTAACATGTGACAGGTTTCGATGAAATCGGTTTATATTCAGATATTTTGCTTTAAATTAATTTACATAATTTTGTCCTATTGTAAGAAGCAACACTATATCTGACCAAAATTTATAGGTTGCAGAAAGACCTGTTTAATTTCATATTAATGGTCCTTCAAAAATGCGACGTCTGTTAAATATACCCAAAGTGTTGAAGGGTATCATAAAGTCGGCCCCATCCGACTTTACTACTTTCCTTACTGGTTTAATTCAATATCTGGCGAATGGAATGTCCGATTGCACAACATATTATATTTACCAATCCTGTGGAAAGATCGAATATAGGACTAACAGGTCCACTCTTTTTGCACCACGCCAACAATTTTTCAATGCATATACATTAAATGTTGTAATGAATGTCCGATTTGAACCACACTTTGCACAACCTACTATCTTTAGCAAACCTATATTTATTTAATTATTCCGAAACCTCCTAAAACAAAAGGTCAATATAGGATTATCACTTTACATAGGCCTATAAAATTTTCTATATATTTATGTTCCATTCAGACTTAAAAAAATTGCTGCGTTCAGAGGATAAATTGTATCTACTTTAGGCAAAATTCTCATATAAACATTTCGGTCCATGATTTGCAGTTGAACTTCCTATCTGCATTTTCTAGACCTCGTCATATAAACAATTGGAAAAAAGTTGTTCACAGTCAAAGTTAAGGACATTTAAACTTGTTATTCCCCTCAACACTTGAAGAATCACCACCATAAAGAGATCCATGCATTTGTCGATATATTGAAGTTTTTAGCCGCTTTATTCTAATCAAAGTAGCAGTAAATTCCGGGACTGTAAAATTACCTAGATACCATGACAATACCTCTGCAAGATTTGTTAAAACTTTATCGAGACCTCCTTGTCTAAAATACTGCACACATCATAAGTTATTTAGTCAAATATCATAACTGTTAGAAATACAAATATAATTACGTATGACGGCTGCTTTCTATGCAATGCAATGTAATCTACATTACATTGAAAGTGCACAATAAAAACCCTCCGCAATAAAAACCACCATCGTAATGATTGAAGTCCATTTAGTTTGGTTGGGGGCCTGAACGTTTCGGTCAATCATAAACCTAGGATATACTTCATCTGCAACAATCATAATTTTCTATTCATTAGTTGCTGTTTTATTGCATAATTACGTGGCATTAAGTTTTATTTCATATCATTATTTTTTCGTTCTATTCCTCTTTCACTTCATCTTCTGCCACTATTTAGCTAAAGAGGTTATTGTTGTTGCTGTTGAGTTTTGTTTTGGACGGGAAAAACCCATAAACAAACCACTTGCAATGCGTTTGGCTCATAAATTAAACATAAAATGCGCAACTTGCATTTTATGTTTTGGTGGATGATGGTGCTGTTGCCGCTGTTTTTATTTGACTGGATGTTTGTTGCCAGCGATGATGCCACACAGGTCCATGTTTTTGTTTTTGGTAAACATTTTTTGGAAATAAGTTGTGTTTTATGATTTTTATGTTAGATGATTTCTTAATGTGGACAGTGATATGGAGAAGGTTTCGCCACTAAAACTATGTATGGAAAACTAGAAGGTCTTGTCATAGAAAATTCCAGAAGGTCTACTCAGATAAAGAAGATCAGAAGGCCGTCTTATATAGAAGACCAGAAGGTCTTCTTATATAAAATACCAGAAGGTTTTCTTATATAGAGGACCAGACGGTCTTATACAGGTAATAAGGTGTTTTTATATAGATGACTATAGGGTCTTCTTATAGTGAAGACCAGAAGGACTTCTTATAAGGAAGGTTTTCTAATATAGAAGACCAGAAGGACTTTTTATATAGAAAACTATAAGGTCCTCTTATATGGAATACTAGAAGGTCTCCTTATATAGGAGACCAGAAGGTCTTCTTTTAAAGTAGACCAGAAGGTCTTCTTATAAAGAAGGACAGAAGGTCTTCATATAAAGAAGACCAGAAGGTCTTCTTATAAAGAAGGCCAGAAGGTCTTCTTATAAAGAAGACCAGAATGTGTTCCTATAAAGAAGACCAGAATGTGTTCCTATGAATATAAAGAAGACCAAAAGGTCATCTTATAAAGAAGACCAGAAGGTCTTCTTATATAGGAGACCAGAAAGTATTCTTATATAGGAGACCATAAGGTCTCCTTATATGGAAGACCAGAAGGACTTCTAATTGAGAAGACCAGAAAATCTTCTTATAATATAAAAGTCCTGAAGAATCTGTTATTAAAAAGGCCAGAATGTCTTCTTATATAGAGGACCAGAAGGTCGTCTAATAGGGAAGACCAGAAGGTCTTCTTTTATAGAATGCCAGAAGGTTTTCTTATATAGAAGTCCAGAAGGTTGTCTTATATAGGAGACCAAAGGTCTTCTTATATATTTTGCATTTTGGAATTCTGGGTTTTTGGAGGGTGAGTATGATCTTTGCAGAGCATTTTCTACAACAGAACGATACAAAGGTACTGATTAATTTGTTCTATCTTGAAGCTCTTAGCCTCGCTTTTGCCTTAGTGCACACACAATCAAATTTTCCGGCTATTATAATTACGTAATCCTTATGTAAAGGAGCCTACCGATTTCAGGAAGATTAAATACACACCACATGATGGCGTAAAAAAGGTCGGCCGCCGATTTAGCGACTTTCTCAATTCCAACCTTAATGCCTTTTCACTTATTATAAGCCTTTTATCGTGTGACCACAGTATCCTCCATTCGTGGTAAATATTTTGTTGCACATATTCTAGATTTCTATACCTCTTTTTCACACCCACTCCTTCCTCTATCTATGTTAGCATCATTTCTAGTCCACTCGCTTGTCTTTCTAGGTTTTGTGTTTTATGTTTTTTATACGCTGAATAATAATGTCTAAGTTATGTTATGAATTTGTAATTGCTTCATATGAAGTAAAACCTCTTAAATAAAACATATTTATATTTTAAACTCCACCGCAGTCATAGAGCGATAGCTACCTACTAACATTTCGCAACAGTTATAAAGGACCAACCAACGAAAAATTTTGAAAGCATAAAAACCTAGGAAGAGTTACTTATTATGCGAAGGACATAAACATGAATAAATCAAGAAACAAAATGTGGTTGCTTTCAAACACCTAAAATATTTTTTGAAAGAGGAACGAAAAAATAAATAAATAACTGAAGTCAGCGGGATAACAATAAACAAATTTGAGTATGATACGAGTTGGTTGGGACGTCTCTATAGCATCTTAATCATTTTAGTGTGAGATGGAGAAAAAACTGGGAATACATTTATTTCAAATGATAATTGACGTGAGGATACTTGTTCTGATTAACATTTTATGTTGAAGAAATGAAAACCACTGATTTATCAGGTTATTCGATAATTCATAATTATAATATATTGAGAAGTACATAAATGTGATCAGTAATAAATGAAATACAGCGGAGTAGTACATTAATATCTTTGTCAAAAAACTCTTATTTCGATTTTGATGTTTCTTCATATTCCATTTTCTCTTCATTAGCTTTTGCAAGAAACAAACCTCAAACAAATAAATCTGTTTGCATTCGTCTAGATTAACTTTGATTTCTACTAACAAACTATAAGTTTGCCTTAACTGTACTCGTACTATTATCGATTTCTTCTTAAACCAATATCCCAGCAAATTAAGACACCTGAAAATAAACAAGCAAAACGTTTCCCTAATGGTCGGGACATTTACATGGCGACCATGTTATTGCGTTATATGGTAGTAGGTTATTTATGCTCTGAACAAATTATATTCCAAATTACAGACTCTCAGGATGTAAAACTGAGGAAGGACCTTCAAAATACAAGTAATTAAACGGTACATTTGAAAAGGAAATGGCGGGCTTGGGGAACTCAATATAAACCATCAAAAATTTACTTTTTTTCCAGCAATGATTAAAAATAAACCAGTAAGGAAAGTAGTAAAGTCGGATTGGCCTGACTATATGATACCCTTCACCACTTTGGGTATATTCTACATATGGGTATTCTCATTTTTTTAATTCCATTAAAAACAATTGTTTTGATTTGATATTTTGATAATATATATGGAAGTTATGTCTGGATCTGCACCCATTACAAAAAAAAAAAATGCCATCAATCTAGTCTCAATTGAATACGTTGAGCAAAATTTCGTGTCAATCGGGAGAGTTTGGTGCACCATTCACCTAAAAACGGACGAAAATATATATGTGGCAGATATATATAAATCTGCATTTTCAGGAAAATTAACACACATCATTCTAGACTTAAGTCAGTACGCTATATCAAATTTCGTGCAAATCGCAAGATATGTAGGGACTTTAGTGTACCATTTACCTTAAAGCGGACGAATATATATATGGGATCTATATCGAAATCTGAACCGACTATCCCGAAACATACCACTCATCAATCTAGACTTAATTCAGTACGCTATGCCAAATTTCGTGTAAATCGAAAGATATATAGGTACTTTGGTGCACTATTTACCTAAAATCGAACGAAAATATATATGGGAGCTATATCTGAACCGATTTTTTCCAATTCCAATAGGGTTCGTCCTTGGTCCAAATGAATGAGCTGCACCAAATTTCATCCAATTCGAATCAAAAATGCGACCTGTACTTTGTTTACTATTTAACATGGACAGACGGACGGACATGCATAAATCGACTTAAAAAGTGATTCTATGCATATTCTCAAAAGAAACCACGTGTCTATCTCGTTTCCTTTTGCCTGTAACAAATATATCCACAAAGACATAATACCCTGTACAACAGTGTGGTGAAGGGTATAGAAATCTACGCCTAATATACGTCTCTATTTATACCCTTCACCAAAGTGTGGTACATGGTATCAGGCGATTACGCCCTGTATTATAGCTGCCATGAAACGGGACATGAATTTGGCTGCGGATTTATGGTTAACAGGAGAATAAAAGACCTTGTCTCCAGAGTCACTCCAGTAGATGAGCGAATTGCTATAATCCGTATAAAGGCGAAGTTCTTCTACATCAGTCCCATGCTCCGATCGAAGATAAAGATGAACAGACCAAAAACATATTTTACGAGCGCCTAGAAACAGCAAATGACCGTTGCCCTGGCCATGGTTTTAAAATTCTGCTAGGATATTTTAATGCAAAAATCGGAAGGGAAAATATCGTTGGCTCCACCTTCGGAAAATTCAGCTTTCATGAAGAAACATCCGACAACGGCAGGAGGTTGGTTGACTTCGCGGCAGCAAAGAACATGGTAGTTAGCAGCACCAGATTCAAGCATCTCGATATACACAAGGCCACCTGGATCTCTCCTGATCAAGCAACGAGAAATCAAATTGATCATGTTGTGATAGACGGAAGGCATTCATCCAATGTTTTAGACGTCCGATAGATCCGAGGAGCGAATATCGATTCGGACCATTGCCTTGTGGCAGCCAAGGTACGCACCCGTCTTAATGTAACAGCAAAAGTGCGATCTAACACAACACGGAAACTCGACGTCGAAAAGCTGAAAACACAACAGATAGCCTAGGCCTCGGCCCCGCTCAACTTACCCATCCGCTTGAAGAAAGCTCTTCTTGTCCCGATAATAGTATAGAAGCACAATGGCAAATAGTATAGAAGCACTCCCTAGAAACTGCAGCAAAAGCAACACTTGGGTACCAAAAACCACCACCAAGAAACCCATGGTACGATCAGGAGTGTCGTAATGCTACAGATATGAAAAACGCAGCGTATAGGGCAACCCTACAGACAGTAGCAACACGTAACGTGATGGAGAATTATCGGGAGAAAAGGAGAGAGGAGAAACCTGTTTTCAGAAAAAAGAAGAAAGAACAAGAAAAACGTGAGCGTGAGCAAATCGAGATGTGCAGGAGCCAGAATGAAGTCCGGAAATTTTACCAACGAGTAAAACACCAAACCGAAGGCTTTGGTGCAGGCACATCCTCCTGTAGAGATGAAGAAGGAAACCTGGTGACAGATACAGCCAGCGTGTTGAGGATCTGGAAGTAGCAGTTGCTCAAGAACAACAAAGCAACAGGAGCCGATGGGTTACCACCCGAACTATTCAAGACTGGTGGCCAGATGCTGGTCAGGAGCATGCACCAGCTGATTTGTACAATTTGGCTAGACGAATGCATGACCAATGATTGGAACCTCAGCATTCTGTGTCCCGTGCACAAAAAAGGAGACCAGACGATGTGTACCAACTATAGAGGAATAAGTCTCCTTCCCATCACATAGAAAGTGCTATCCAGTGTGCTGTGTGAACGATTGAAGCCAATGGTCAATGATATCATAGTATGGTCCCAATGCGGCTTCAGACCTGGCAAAAATCCACCATTGACCAGATTTGTACTGTGCGCCAAATCCTGGAAAAGACCCACGAAAAACACATCGACACATACCACCTATATGTGGACTATAAAGCCGTATTCGACAGCCCTATCCGTTCAGAGGTGTTTAAAGCCATGTCTACGTTCGGCAAAATTAATACGGCTATGCAGGATAACTTTAAGTGGCACAAGGTCAGCAGTTAAATAAGGAAAGACCTATCGGAGCCCTTCAATACCGAACGAGGATTCAGACAAGGTCACAGTTTGTCGTGTGATCTTTTTAACATCCTACTGGAAAAGGTCATACGAGACCCAAAGGTGAACAGAAATGGCACTCTGTACACCAAACAACACATGTTACTCGCCTATGCCGATGACATCGATATAATGGGTCGAACACTGCGAGCGGTACCGGCCACCTTTGAACAAATTGAAAAGGAGTCTGCCCAAGTGGGTCTGGCAGTAAACGACGAGAAGACCAAGCTGATGGTATCAACGCGCAAGCAGATGAGGCAGCTCTTGGGGTGTTTGAAAGAAAAATTTTCCGAAAGATCTACGGGCCGATCTGCGTCGACGGTGAATATCGGCGTCGAATGAACCACGAGCTCTACTATTATACGCGGACATCGACATAGTCAGTCGTATTGAGCTGCAGCGACTACGGTGGCTAGGCCATGCTGTGCGGATGAATGAAAATGCCCCAGCTCAAAAGGCATATAAAAACAAGCCTACTGATGGTTCCCGTAGAAGGGGAAGGCCACGAATTAGTTTGAAAGACCAAGTAGAAAACAACATCTTGGAACGTGGTCTTCCAAATTGGTGGAATTGCGCACAAGACCGACGCGCCTGGAAATCTTTTTTACGCTCAGCTTATGGAACAACCGTTCTGTAACAAGCCAGCTAAGTAAAAGTAAAGTAAGTAAGTTCACCAAAGACCCACAAAATTGTGCACAACGTACTGAAGATAATATAACCTAGCGTGTGCAAAGTTTGAAAACTGGTTCAGATTTGGAGAGAGCTCAAATATCTATTTTCTCCCGATTTAAAGTACATGATGGACCAATATATATATATATATATATATACATTTTTAATAAATTTAAATCCACTTCTAATATAAGTCCCCCAAAACACATTTTTATGCCATCCATAAGATGGAATGTATATTAAATTTGTCATTCCGTTTGCAACACTTCGAAATATTCACCTGAGATCTGCCCGTCCGTCCGCCTCTCTGTTAAAATCGCGATAAAGTTCGAAATATTTGAGATGAAGCGCTGACAAGTTGAACATACATTTGTACTACTCCTAGGATGTTTGGCAATGAAATTGGGATATGTCGCTCGACGTTTTGTTATAGCTCCCATATAACCGTACCTCAAATTTTCGGTATTTTGGGGATTTCTGGCAAGTTTATTAAACGAATTGGCTGTAATTTGGCTCTTTGAGTTCCCACTGGGTATCAAAACTTCCCATTAAGAATGATAGGTATCGGCCTACTGTTTGGGGTAGACTCCATATAACTGTACTCCCCATTATTCGGTGATATGTGGAGTTTGGGCACGTTTTTCAATCAATTTGTCTACAAATCATAATTAGCATCGGATAACACATTTCTCTACAAAAACTATTGAAACCAGTCAAGTTTTTAAGATATCCCCATATATAGAAACCTCCTTCCCTTTTTCCTTCCCACGGGGTGTTTGGGCACCTTTTTAACCGAATTGGGTATAAGTTCGTACTATGAGTTCGCCAAAAATTTACTATGGCATAGCGCGCCACCGGTGAAGCTCCCGAACATATACAGGTATCTAAAATGTCAACCTCATGGCGGAGGGTGTAAATTTTCCATTTTTGTAAGGTCAAAATTGTCATCCTAAGTTTCTATATTTTAGTATTTCGATTTCTCCTAGAATAAATAAAAATCGCTGAAAACAACTTGCAATGTATGTCCACGTTTGGCATAGATCGGATAAAATCGCATAAATCGCATAAAATATTTAACACACACATTCACAATATTTTCACTGGGATTATCGTTCAGCTCTAAGTCATTGTACTTTCTTTCGCAAAAATCGCATTTTTAACGGATTTCAAATCATAAAAAACAATTCTGCCCAGAGTTAAGCAATAATGTAAAACTTTTCAACTTATTATAAACTTCAATGCAAAAGAAAAAATCCCGAAAAAAGTTAAGATTTCTCATCAAGATTGTCATTGGCACAGCCAAGAAGTTTTATAGTCAAATATCAATATTTGAATTTTTCATTGAAGAAGAAGATGAGACGAGTGGTAAATGATGGTGGTCTGTAATTCAGCGATAGTGGTTAATAAAATCAGATAAAGTTTTCTGTATTTGTGGTTGTTAAAATTACTTTCATCAAACCTTTACCCGGCGTGGTGTCGTTGATGATGTCGTTTGCCTTACCAATGATTAAATTTCAACTCATTGACAGAATTAATCTTTTGACTTGTATTTTTCGATTCTTTGAAAAAGACAAAAAAGTTTTTTTTCTTAAGTACATATCCTGTGGTTTATTACAAGTCACTGACATTGCAAAAAAGTGATAATAATAATCACACAGACTATGCAGACATCACGTGGCAGATGCTTTGTAAGATTGCGTCAATGTGCATTAAATGGAAAATGATTTGTGGTTTGTTAAAGTTAATCTGAAACAAGTAAATAAAATCAAAGTGGTTAATACTATCTTGAAAGGGGATTATATGTCCGTTTTTACGTTGTGGGAGAGAAAGTTGAGGAGAATGACAACCCTTCACCTCTCTCGCCCACAAACGGACAATTCTCGCAAGTAAAATTGCCTACTGTAATTTGGTATACATATACATAGTTGTATAAATAACCAGTAAGGAAAGTAGTAAAGTCGGACTGGGCCGACTATATGATACCCGTCACCACTTTGGGTATATAGTACATATATATCCCTACAATTGTCATTATTCCCTCGAAAGAACATGCTTATGTCTTTCTGCAACCTATGACAAATTTAATTTCATTCGGGCAGATTTAGAGTCATCTGCGTACAGGGATGGTCCGTGTGACGAATTTTTAGGTTTTCGACTGTCAAAAAGGTGTAAACGTCGAAAACGTCATATACCTGTATAAAATGTAAAAAATGTAGTAAACGTCATTTATTTCAATATTATCACCATATACAGTTATTTTCAAGAATATATATTATTTTTACATATATCTATCTATTCCTTACTAGAACTTATAAAAATTTCTAACCTTTTCTGAGAAGAAATTTTTGAAATTTTATATGAATTTGAGTAAATCATACGTAATTTCCAAATTTATTAATTGAAATAGCTGTTTTGTCAAAAACCTAATGTTTTTGGGTAGGTTTCCGACGTTTCTGACGTATGTATTATACGTCGGAAATGTATGTCATTTACGTCACTGTTTCTGACAGACCATCTCTGTCTGCGTACCATGGAACAAATTTATGGAAAACGATTTATAGCACAATTGATACACCGTATTCGGTATGCCGCACTGTTAAAAATTCAATTTCAATCAGACACCTGTTCGAAAAACATATGGAAGCTATAGCTGCATCTGCACCTATCGTGTTAGTAGGACAGACAATATGATTTTGGTGCACCATTTTTATACAATCAGACGAATATATATATATATATATATATAAGAGGACGCTATATCGATATCTGAACTTATTTTCACGAAACTTAACACACATCATTCTGGACTTAATTCAGTACGGTATGCCAATTTCGTGAAATCGAAAGATATATTCGGACTTTGGAGCACCATTTAAATTAAATTGGACAAAATATATATAGAGCAATAACTAAATATGAACAGATTTTCACGAAACATAGCACACATCATTCTAGATTAAATTCAGTAAGCTATCCTAAATTTCGTGAAAAACCAAGGATATATAGGGTCTTTGGTGCAACATTTACATAAAATCGGACGAAAGTATATATGTGAGCTATATCTAGAACTGAACCGATTTTCCCGAAACCTACATCATTCTAGACTTAATATCTAGAACTGAACCGATTTTCCCGAAACCTACTACTCATCATTCTAGATTTAATTCATTATGATATGCCAAATTTCGTGCAAATCGAAGGATAAAAAGGGACTTTGGTGCTCTAGTTACCTAAAATCGGACCAAAATATATATGGGAGCTATATCTAAATCTCAACCGATTTTCACGAAACTCGGCAGACATCACTCTAGGCTCAATTCAGTACGTCATGCCATATCTAAATCTGGACCGATTTTTACGAAACTTGATAGATGTCACTCTAGGATCAATTCAGTACTCTATGGTATATTTCGTGCAAATCGAATGATATATAGGGACTTTGGTGCACCATTTACATAAAATTGGACGAAAATATATATGGGAGCTGTATCTAAATCTAAACCGATTTTCACGAAACTTGGCGAACATCACTCTAGGCTCAATTCAGTACGTTATGCCAAATTTCGTGAAAATCGAAAGATATATAGGGACTTTGGTGCACCATTCCATCTTACTACCAAGTAATTTCAATATTGATTCAAGTCTTCGTTGGCCCCCAAATAATGTACCTTAATTATTCGGCATTTGTAATTGGGTCCTCCTGTCAAAAATTATCAATGTTATCTTATGTTTTGAGTATCTCCATATATGGTTTCGACCCATTTGATACCCTTAATCAGACTGTGGACAGGGTATTACGTTTTTTATACCCTTCACCAGACAGTGCTACAGGGTATTATGTCTTTGTGCATATGTTTGTAACAGGCAAAAGGAAACGAGATAGGCCCATAGTTCCTTTTGAGAATATGCATAGATTCACTTTCTGAGTCGATTTATGCATGTCCGTCAGTCCGGCTGTCCGTCTGTTGGTGTTAAATTGTAAACAAAGTAAAGGTCGCATTTATAATCCGAATTGGTTAAAATTTGGCACAGCTCATTTATTTAGCCCAAGGAGAAACCCTATTGAAATTGGGAAAATGGATTCAGATTTAGATATAGCTTCAGTAAGAATCCTAAATACCAAACTGTAGATGATTAGGATTAAAACCCTTCCCAAAAACTTCAAAATACCGAATATTGGGGGAGACAGTTATATGAGGACAAACCCTGAAACATGGTTCAATGTAAATTGTTTTTGGTAGAGAGATTTTCCGCTCCAGCTGAATCCCTAATTAAGTCCTAAAATTAAATTCGAACTATTATTCTTTTGAAAAACGTACTTAGAAGCTTTAAAATGCGCTCACATAAAGGTCTATTCCCTTTATATGTATTTTGATGTCCATAAACCACAACGCACAAAATAGTACGATCTTTGTCTCCTTTCTTCAGTCATTTTTGATGATTATCTCTCAGTTACGCTCTCAAATACTTACTCTCAATTTAATTCTGTTCAACTCTACCATAGACGCATTTTCCAACCATACTAATGTCACATGTGATAGGATTCGAGCCCCATTTTCTGTAGTTTGGCATTTCGTTTTCTTATGACAACAATTTACCATGACATGTAAAATTTCCAAACAATTGGAGGTATTTTGAATGTCGACCTCATGGTGGATGTTATACGATTTCGATGTTAGTGATGTTTATAACTGATATATAACTGTCATTCGAGACGGATTTATAAGTAGACATTTTTTACTTATGGTAGATGACGTAGGACAAGATTTATAAAATACTAGCGGGCCCGGCAAA
Organism: Musca vetustissima; assembly: GCF_032173495.1. Taxonomy (NCBI): domain Eukaryota; kingdom Metazoa; phylum Arthropoda; class Insecta; order Diptera; family Muscidae; genus Musca; species Musca vetustissima. The sequence continues at coordinate 30,574 of NW_026885593.1, forward strand.
CGTTGTCTTGCCGAGCAATATTGTTGATGTATAATTTTCGGAATTTTACGTTTGTTTTTATACCCTCCACCATAAGATGGATTCTACAGATTCTTGTAATACCTTCGTATTTATCAAATCAGACTTAAAGTAACATTACAGTACCGAATATCTAAAATTTGATGTTAATTAGCGAGTCATGTTGCTATTTTTGTCATCTAAAGTTTTGGTGGATATAAGGTTAAGAATTATTGAATTCGTGGAAAATAAATTTAAATTCACATATAAGTTAGACCTTCGTTTATAATTCAATTTTTTCCAATATATTTATAAAACTTCCTTATAACGGTAGCGCAATATAAAGCAAGTTTTTTGTAACCTCCACGATTTAAAATACAACTTTGAAATTTGCACATAAATTTCTACTACTTATAAGATATTTGATATTGGAAATGTTCAACAGAATTGCTTCTAATTTAATATTAGGAATACATATTGAGCAGAAAATCTCCCTAATTAATAATATCAATATTGACCCAAGTATTCGGATAGCTCCCATATAACGGTAATCCTTAATATTCGGTATTTGGCTGTAATTTTATATTCGTCCAAGCTTCCAAATATCCCCCATCTAATAGTACCCCACACTTTTTGATGCTGTGGGGGATTTGGACACGTTTTTAAATCCAATCGGCTGTAATTTGGCATTTGGTTGATATTTGGTAGAATGAATCCTACTAAATTTATCTATATTGGTCCACTCTTTGAGGTAGCTCCCATATAACGTTACTCAAAATATTCGATATTTTGAGAACTTTGTCCCAGTGTTTGAACCAAAGTGACTGTAATGTTTTATTTTGGATGATCAAAACCTCTTTACCAAAAATGATCAATATTGGTTAAAGTTTGCGTGCAGCCCCATATAATGGTATCCCCCATTGTTAGGTATTTTCTCATGCGTTGTCAAATCGTCCTTCCAAAAATTTATATTTATACATTCCCATTGTAGTAGCTGTAGTATACCATAATGGGATATTGAAGGGTAACACACATTTTTGAGGAAATATTTCGATTTAGGCCTAAGCTCCTACATACAGGTCCCACTCCATTTTCAGAATTGTGAGGGCTTTGACCGAATTTTCTCATAGAGATGGCCAACGTATTGAAAGAGAGCCATACATATTTCCCGTTTATAGTGCAATATTTTCGGTATGTTGAAGTTCATACACCATTTTTCCAGCCTGTGTGTCTAAAATTTTGAACATTATTATTAAAGAGCATGGACAACCTACTGCCTAATAGTTTTTTTTACATTGTACCCCTATAAATGTCCCGACAGGTTAAAGAAATATACATATGAAAAGGTATGAAAAGTTCGATCTTAACAACATATTTACATGTTATTAGATCTCCTAATTTAATTTATCGGTAGTTGACATATTGAGGTATTTGTAATTTTATAGTCACAGGTTCAATACGAATAGGTACATCATGCTATTTGATATGACATTAATGATAGAATTTTGCACAGAAAATATCATCGTACATATATTAGTTATCGGATATATGCGATACTTCTCAATTATTTTTTGAATTTTTCAACACAATGTCAATCCAATTGGAAAAAAATTAAAAAAAATTTAAGGTAAATGGGGCACCAAAGTCCCCCTAAATTTTTTGATTTGAATGAAATTTGACACAGAGTACTGAATTAGGTCCAGAATGATGTGTGCCAAGTTTCGAGAAAACCGGTTCAGATTTAGATATAGCTCCCATATATAGTTTCGTCCGATTTAAGGTAAATGGTGCACCAAAGTCCCTATATATCATTCGATTTGCATGAAATTTGGCACAGAGTACTGAATGAGGTCCAGAATGATGTATGCTAAGTTTCGAGAAAATCGGTTCAGATTTAGATATAGCTCCCATATATATTTTCGTCCGATTTAATGTAAACGGTGTCGTCCGATTTTACACAAAATTGACACAAAGTTTTCACAACGTACTGGAGTTAGAATAACCTAGAAGTTGGTTTTAAATGCTTTACCATTGTTAGTCCAATAGGCACAACAATTTGCTCTACGTACTGAATATTACTATAACATAACGTGTGGCAAGTTTAGTTCAAATCGGATAAGATTTTGATATAGCTTATATATATATATACGCTTATAATTGATTTTTATAATTTTGTCCCTGATCCTTTAAAAATTCGACGTCTTTTAGGTTTCATCTGTTGGATATACCGAAAGTGGTGAAGGGTATCATATAGTCGGCCCCGTCCGACTTTACTGCTTTCCTTACTGGTTATATATATATCACGAATTCCATGTCACGCACTGTTACAGCGTGCGAAATATAATCGTTTGTTTAGTTAAGAAAAATTAGTTACCGAAATTTCTTTCGCAATTTTTATTAAATAGTTTTACGCCTTTTACAATACCTTCTAATTTTTTTATGAATATGTTTGTAAATGTCGGAGATATTAAGAAAAAATTAGCGTACGCACGCGCTACAAAATTTTCCCTCTAAAAATTTGATATCAGTTTCGATACGAAATTTCTGCGAATTGGCTGGAGATAAAATTGCGGATTTTTTTTACAGCTATAATGGGTTATTCAAGATTATATTGACATTCAATTTTTTTGAGAAAAAAATTTCTAAGATATACTTTTTTAACTTTGAACACCGTCACGCACATGTTACACTCGTAACGCACTGTTACACATACATGTACTAAAAAATTAAATTCAAAACAGAATGTTTTAAAAATGCTAGTTCTTATACCCCACACAACTATGTTGTCAGGATATTATAGATTTGTGTGGCCCCAAGACCTTTGGTAAATCATTATGCAGTTATGGACGACATTTTTGCCTGTAAATTCGGTTCTAAAGCAACTTATTGAGGAAGAATGTAACATGTGCGTGACGGATACACATTTGTTCGATGGAGATAGAAGACAAACTTTGTTTTATTTGAGTTTGTCATCTCAAGATCCACACATAACAGCATTATCAAAAAAAAAGTTCTCATATTAGAGTCTGTATAAAAACATATGTTAATTTTGTCACGCACGCGTTACATATTTTCTTACACTATTTAACTGCACTTACCACGGGATTCTCTTGGTATATGTATACTTTTTTGTATATGTAATTCTTAGTAAGATATTACTTTATTTGAATTTAATATTTATTATTGATATTGTTTTAGCTAACAGCGTTCACACTTACGACAAATGACACTCTAAAACTAATAAAAATATGCCCAAGTTACTCTCCACGCGAAAATGGTACAACGAAAAGAAAAACTACGGTTATTTTTCAAAATTCAAATAAAAATATATTGTCCGGATTGCAAAGAATATTTCTTATATAATTTCATATCTCTCTTAACGAATTGATTTTTCACCTGTATGGTTGACCTTTTTGTGGAATTCGTGATATATATATATATATATAGATACAGTGTTTCATTATTATGTTATCCATGGAGATTTATTGCACTATCTTAAGGTATTCCTAGCCCCAGTCTACTTCTTATTTTATTACAAAGATATTCAAAATAACAAGAAGTGCGTTAAATACATTCACCGAAAGAGATACAAATGAACCCCTCTGCAATTATTTAAAATTTAAAATATATTACAATCTTTGGGTCCGAGAAAAATAACCTTATTATGCTAACAATAAAATTCATGTAAAAATCCTTTGTAAACAACCCAAAAAAATACCAATGATTTCCTCGATTCTATTTCTTAAACAATAAAATACATTTTTTTTCATTACAAATCATTTCGGAAGCCACTGCAAACAACAATAAGAACAATGTCACAAAAGGTCATTTGAATAAAATGTCATATTAAACAATTGTTAGCATTTTATTGCAAGGAGTGGGGGTTGTATGTATTTTATGTGATTTTTTTCCTGAGAAAAAAGCTAACACTTTTTGTTGGGTTTCTAGGCTTATCAAATAAACAATTAAATTTGTTTGTTATATTGTTGATGACAAAACAAATATTTTAAAATTGCTTAAATAAAAAATATGTCAAAAAGGTAGATAAAATTTGGGGGAGAATGGTTATGCACTCTTAACCCTAAGTTTATGACTTCTGGTATTATTTACATGTATTTATGTAGGTACGTAATTAAACATTGTCATTTAAGTATGGTTTAATATCATATCCGTGTGCAGGGCTAACTCATGAAATTATAATGCTATTATAATTTTAAAAAACAGTTTGCAATTTAACTAAATATATTTTGGTATACACCAACATAGTATGGAGCGTATATTCATTTTGTCATTCCGTTTGTAACTCATCGAAATGTTCATTTTCAAACCCATACAAGCCTTTCCTTATAAGTTTTTATGAATTTAACTCCCTGTGTCGTGGTCGTACTCGCTCAAAACTGCATCGCTTAACAAATTTTTAATTTTATTAAAATCTAGCTTTACTTCACTTTTATTAATCGCCTCCGAAAAATAAATCCTTCTTATACTGCAATATTAATAACACCGAAATCCTTTCCTTTATCAGCTTAAACTTTACCATTGCTGTTTGGGGTTACTTCGAGTTCCTTGAACGATTTACTTCCGTTCGAATAAAACAACTAAAAATGTTAAAACTTCAGAAGAAAAGTCATAGCTATACTCTACTTCTGTTTGAAGAGTTTTTTTTTTTTTTTTGCAATTTTTTTTTACATTTTTAAGTCATCTTTTATGCATCCAGCAAACAGTTGTGAACTGTAGACCTACTCAAAAATATTAAATGGATGGGATTATGTTGACAACAAAAAGCCAACATACATGTGAGTTGAAGTCGTAAAATTCAGAACTAAAAGGGTTATTGAGAGAGTAATATTATTATTATTTTTTTTAAATATGTTTGTGCTTGGTCTACTACTATAATTATACCTCTCACCATACTGTGTATTATGTCTTTGTGCATATGTTTGTAACAGGCAAAAGGAAACGAGATAGACACATGGTTCCTTTTGAAAATATGCATAGAATCACTTTCTGAGTCGATTTATGCATCTCCGTCCGTCCGTCTGTCCATGCATTTATAATCCGATTTGGATGAAATTTGGTACATCTCATTTGTTTGGCCCAAGGACGAACCCTATTGAAATTGGGCAAAATCGGTTCAGATTTAGATACAGTTCCAATATATAGTTTTGTCCGATTTTATGTAGACGGGACACCAAAGCCCCTATATATCTTTCGATTTGCACGAAATTTGGCATAAAGTACTGAATAAGGTCAATAATGATGTGTGCCAAGTTTCGAGAAAATCAGGTCAGATTTATATTTTGATCTCCAATATCCCTATATATCTTTCGATTTGCACGAAATTTGGCATGGGATACTGAATTGGGTCCAGAATGATGTGTGCTAAGTATGGTGAAAATCAGTTCAGATTTAGATATAGCTCCAATATATATTTTCGTCCGATTTAATGTAAATTATACATTAAAGAACCAAAGATTGTCCGACCCGACACAATTTTGGACAATGTTTTGAAGTTACTTTACTCTTTCTTGTGTCAAGTTTTCTTGAAATTAGTTCAGATTTACATATAGTTCCTATATATACTTTAGTCCGATTTTAAGTCAATTTTTAAGTTCATTTAATTCATGTCAATGTTCCAACGAAAAGACGACATCTGTAATGATACACATGTAGAATATCCCCAAAGTGGTGAAGGATATTATATAGTCGGCCCAGACCGACTTTACTATTTTCCTTACAGGTTTTTCTTGGCCTACTATATACGTGAATTTTTTTAAAAATATTTTTTCGAGGGCTACTATAGGCGTGGATTTTTTAAAGAATTTTTTTTTTTTGGAATTTTTTTAATAATATATTTTCTTGGCTTACTATAGGCGTGGATTTTTTAAAGAATTTTTTTTTTTTGAATTTTTTTTAATAATATATTTTCTTGGCTTACTATAGGCGTGGATTTTTTAAAGAATTTTTTTTTTTTGAATTTTTTTTAATAATATATTTTCTTGGCTTACTATAGGTGTGGATTTTTTAAAATTTTTTTTTTTGGAATTTTTTTAAAGAATTTTTTTTGGAATTTTTTTAATAATATTTTTTCTTGGCTTACAATAGGCGTGGATTTTTTAAAGATTTTCATACCCTACACAACTATGTTGTCAGGGTATTATAGCTTTGTGCAGCCCCAAGAGTTTGTAACGCCGCGATCGTCATATCTCGACCAGCTGAGTCGATATAGACATGTGTGTCCGTCCGTCTGTCCATTATAATTTGTAAACACGATACAGGCCGCAGTTATGGACCAATCTTCACGAAATTTTGCATGTAGGATGGGTTCTGCCCAATGAAGACCCATATTGTTTTTGGTAAAGATCGGCTAATATTTAGGGGATGAAATGGACCAAAAACTAAATTTTTGTCTGATTTTCTGGTCGCTCTAGAGGCCGCAATTATGGTCCAAACACCGCGAATTTCTACATGGAGAAGGGGATCGGGCCAAAGAATAAGCATGCCTGTTTTGATAAAGATCGATCAATATTTAGCGGGTCAAATGGACCGTAACTTTTGTGTGAAAAATTACAAAATTTGTATTCTATAGCGTATATATTTACTCCTAAATGACATAGAGCCGAGAAGTTGATAGTATATCCAAGAGGAGTAGTTGACCTTTAAATTGATACCAATTATATTGTCGTATGTACTCGGATGCGGGAGTTACATTTAAATATTTACAGGTGCTTACGTAATCAGATATTATTTAGTAACACATTACTACACTGGAGGCGGAAATACAGCGCGGTCGCTTTGAAAATTTCCATGAGGATCCAGGAATGGTCAAGGATAACGCCTATAATTTTCGGTGATGATCAGATAATAATATTGGGATGAGGTGGACCGAAAACTTAATTTTTTTATGTTTTTTCTAGTCCATATATAGTCCATAATTGAAAGTCGAACATCATAACACAACCCACCGTGAAGGGAATCTGGACAAGTAATTAGAAGGGATTTACTGAATATTAGTAATATTTGCTGACCTCTAGTCGGTCAAGAGGGTGTATATATAGCGAAATATTTTCCATGCTTAGAATATATAACCACAGAAAGTAATATTTTCGTGGAAGTTGTGTAGGGTGTTATATGGTCGGCCCCGTCCGACTATACTGCTCCGCTCACTGGTTTTTTTTTTGAATTTTTTTAATAATATTTTTTCTTGGCTTACTATAGGCGTGGATTTTTTAAAGAATATTTTTTCTTCGCCTACTAAAGAATCTTTAAGAATATTTTTTCAAGGGCTACAATAGGCGTGGATTCTTTGAAGAATATTTTTTTCAAGTACTGCTATAGGCGTGGATTATTTAAACAATATTTTTTCAAGGACTGCTATAGGCGTAGATTTTTTAAAGAATATTTTTTCAAGGACTGCTATAGACGTGGATTTTTAAACAATATTTTTTAAGGACAGCTATAGGCGTAGATTTTTTAAACAATATTTTTCCAAGGACTTCTATAGGCTTAGATTTTTTAAAGAATATTTTTTTAAGGACTTCTATAGGCGTAGATTTTTTTAAAGAATATCTTTTCAAGGACTTCTATAGGCGTAGATTTTTTAAAGAATATTTTTTCAAGGACTTCTATAGGCTTAGATTTTTTAAAGAATATTTTTTCAAGGACTTCTATAGGCGTAGATTTTTTTAAAGAATATTTTTTCAAGGACTTCTATAGGCGTAGATTTTTTAAAGAATATTTTTTTCAAGGACTTCTATAGGCGTAGATTTTTTAAAGAATATTTTTTCAAGGACTTCTATAGGCGTAGATTTTTTAAAGGATATTTATACCCTTCACCACACCGTGTGCGTTTGTTTGTAACAGGCAAAAGAACATGAGATAGACACATGGTTCCTTTTGAGAATATGTATATTAGTGAACAAAGTACAGGTCGCGTTTATGATCCGATTTGGATCCCATGTATAGTTTCGTCCGATTTAATGTAAATAGTACACCAAACTTCCAATATTGGTCGGATTGAAGCAAAATTTTGCACAGAGTACTGAATTAGGTCCCAACTGATGTATGCGAAATTTTGTTGGAATCGGTTCAGATTTAGATATATCTCCCGTATATAGTTTCGCCCGATTTTAGGTAAATGGTATGCCAAGGTCCCTATGTTCTTCCGATTTGCACGAAATTAGGCATAGCGTACTGGATATAGCCTAGAATGATGTGTGTAAAATTTCTTTAAAATCGGTTTAGATTTAGTTATAGCTCCCATATAGTTTCGGCAGATTTAGGCAAATGGTGCACCATAGGAAATGAAAATCATTTTATTAGCACAAATTTTGACGTACTGAATTAAGTCTACAATGACGTGTGCTAAATTTCGTGAAAATCGGTTCAGATTTAGATATAGCTCACATATATACCTTCGCTCGATTTTAGTTAAATGGTATGCCAAAGTCCCTAAAAATATCTTCCGATTTGCACGAAATTTGGTACGGTGTACTCAATTGGGTCTAGAATGATATGTGTAAAATTTCTTCAAAATCGGGTCAGATTTATATAAAGCTCACATATATAGTTTCGCCCGATTTTAGGTAAATGGTGCACCAAAGTCCCTGAACATCATTCGATTTGCACGACTTTTGGCATAGCGTACTGAATTAAGTCTAGAATGACGTGTGCTAAGTTTCGTGAAAATCGGTTCAGCTTTAGAACATAAGGAATACTTAGAAGGACTACTATAGGCGTGGATTTTTTTTAAATATTTTTCGAAGAACTACTTTAGGTGTGGATTGTATGAAATAAGTAATTTGAATTCAATAACCCTTTCCGACCAGCATACAATAAACCATGTGCAGCAGTGTCTTAAATGCGGGCTAACATTGATGCAAATATTCCGTCCATAATCTTAATATTTTCTCAGTTTGAATGTAAGTCGAGTAATACCAGCAATGTTTATAAGATGATATGTGAGTATGTATGTGTGTATGGATTTGTGTTTGCGTATGTGTCGTGAGCCATGTGTGAATAAGCTAAGATGTAAAAATATTATCATTGCTTACGTTATGCGTATGCCTTTATTTGTGTGTGTGTGTATGTGTGTGTATATGTGTTGAGGGATATGTTTGTGTTGATGTGACACACAAAATATTAAGAAAGTTATCTTAACAGATTACCGAAGTCGTAATGTTGGCACCAGCATTACAATGGCAATGGCTTGGCAATAACTGCAGCCATCAGCAGCATCACTACCAGCAGCAGCAGTAGTAACACAGAGAACAAGAACTACAACAAGAAATTTCATCATTGTCATCAAGTGAGAGATTTTTGAACAAAACGTCAACAACAGCAGCGGCAAGCATTGCCGGTTGGCCATCCAACCAACCAGCATCATCATCAACATTATCTTCAAGTTTGCCACTATTTTTCGAACTTTCAATTTTTTCTTTTACTTTTCTTCGCTTCTTTTTTTGGGAAGGATCACATTTTTATTTTCTCTTACCTCGTTTTTTCTCCGGGTAGAAATGTCAAAAAGGATTTACAGCAAGTTTGTCAAAAAATCATGAAGAACGAAATGAACGCCGAATGCTAACAAAAATGTGCATTGGTGTGAATATGTTGAACAAATGAATGTCACAATGGACTGTGATTTAATGTTCGGATATAAGTTGTCTTCGAGAAACAAAACGAGAAAAAAGACGAACCAAAAAAATTACTTGTATTTCATCTTGAGGAGTTCTGAAGAAAGTGATGAAGTGGAAATGCAGTAAAAGTAATTTTAAATCGATGTTACTCGATAAGAAATATATGTTGAAAATTTGTTACAATGTCAGACATGTTGAGATGTCCGCACACATCGATGTTGCTAGCCAACGCTTTAGGGAAATTACAAATTATGTATATTTTGTGGACCTTGTATATAGGCGTAACATTTCTCGGTCTTCTATACAAAATTTAAAAATATTTTTCTGGGGCTTCTATATAAGCGTGGATTTTTTAAAAATAATTTTTCTAGGGCTACTATATAGACGTGAATTTTTTAAAGAACATTTTTACAGGGGCGTCTATAGGCGTGGAGTTTTTAAAGAATATTTTTTCTTGGGCTTCTATAGGCGTGGAGTTTTTAAAAAAATTATTTTCTGGTACTAATATAGGCGTAGATTTTAATACCCTACACAACAATGTTGTCAGGGTATTACAGCTTTTTGCAACCCCAAGAATTTGTAACGCCGAGAAATATTGGTCCTAGACCCACCTTTAAGTATACCGATCGTCATATCTCTACTAGCTGAGTCGATCTAGACATGTGTGTCCCTGCGTCCATCCGCCGTCCGTCTGCCCATTATAATTTGTAAACACGACACAGGCCACGGTTATGGACCAATCCTCACGAAATTTTGCATGTAGGATGGGTTCTGGTCAATGAAAACCCCTATTGTTTTTGGTAAAGATTGGTTAATATTTAGGGGATGAAATGGACCAAATAGGGGAGACTGGAGTACATTCGGCACTTTTTGTTTAGAGCTCTATATCTCAGTACTTATTAAACAGATATAAAAACGTTATGGCTGGTTATTCTCCTCTGATAATTAATTTTAAAACCTTGTCTGTCTGTTGTAAACACTCTAGCGTCTAAACGAATTGAGATAGACCGCCAAAATTTAGGATAACCCCCTTTTTATACCCTTCACCACACTGTGGTACAGGGTATAATGTCTTTGTGCATATGTTTGTAAGAGGCAAAAGGAAACGCGATAGACACATGGTTCCTTTTGAGAATATGCAAAGAATCACTTTCTCAGTGGATTTCCGCATGTCCGTCTGTCCGTCCGTCCGTCTGTCCATGTTAAATTGTAAACAAAGTACAGGTCGCATTTATGATCCGAATTGGATGATATTTGGCTTAGGTCACTTATTTGGCCCAAGTAGGAACCCTATTGAAATTGAGGAAAATCGGTTCAGGTTTAGATATAGCTCCCATATATATTTTCGTTCGTTTTAATGTAAATGGTGTACCAAAGTCCCTATATATCTATCGATTTGCACGAAATTTGGCATGGCGTACTAAATTAAGTCTAGAACGATGTGTGTTAAATTTCGTGAAAATCGGTTCAGATTTAGATATAGCTCCCATATATATTTTCGTCCGATTTAAGGTAAATGGTGCACCAAAGTCACTATATATCGTTCGATTTGCACGAAATTTGGCGCAGCGTAATGAAATAAGCCTAGAATGATGTCTACCAAGTTTCGTGAAAATCGGTCCAGATTTAGATATATCTCCCATATATAGTTTCGTCCGATTTTATGTAAATGGTGCAATAAAGTCCCTATATATATTTCGATTTGCACAAAATTTGGCATAACGTACTGAATTGAGCCTAGAGTGATATCTACTAAATTTCGTGAAAATCGGTCCAGATTTAGATATAGCTCCCATATATATTTTCGTCCGATTTAAAGTAAATGGTGTACAAAAGTCCCATATAGCTTTCTATTTGAACTAAATTTGGTACAGCGTACTGAATTTGTTCTAAAATGATGTGTGTTAAGTTTCCTGAAAACCGGTCCAGATTTAGATATAGCTCCCATATATATTTTCGATTTAATGTAAATGTTGCACCAAAGTCCCTTAATATCTTCCGATTTGCACGAAATTTAGCACAGCGTAATGAATTATGTCTAGAATGATGTGTGTTAAGTTTCGTGAACATCGGTTCAGATTTAGATATGGCTCCTATATATATTTTCTTCCGATTTTATTTAAATTGTGCACTAAAGACCCAAAGTTTGTCCGATTGTCACACACTTTTGTACAATGAACTGTAGTTAATATAATTTAATCTCTGGCAAGTATCATTGAAATCGGTTCAGATTTTGATGTAGTTTACATATATATATATATATATATGTATATATATTCTTTAAATACATAATTTTGTCCCATTGTAAGAAGCAACCCTATATCTGACCAAATGAAAAATTTAGTATAGGTTGCAGAATGACATTTTTATGGTTCCATGTTCGTGTTAATGGTCTTCAACGCCTGTTAGGATTCATCTGTTGAATATACCCAAAGTGGTGAAGCGTATTATATAGTCGTCCCCGTCCGACTTTACTACTTTCTTTACTGGTTTCTATTAAAATAGTTATCTGATTTGTTACGCGTTTTGAGTTTGGTTCTTAAACTCTGTTGTAATCATTTCACCTGCTGAGGATAGTGAGATAATAAATTAGAACGTAAGCTTCGATAATGAACTACAGCCGCATTTAGACCTAGGCACTGTGTGGAGGTTCCAGAAGGAGTGGACCGATATTCCCCTTCTTCGAATTTGATTTAAGTTTGGAAGAAGTAATGAGATGGGAAAAGTTTGGATGAAATCTAAATTTTCTGAAACGGATTTGGTCCAAAGAAACATGGGATCCAGAACCAATATTTCGATGATGCACATTTTCACCGTATTAAAGTGTATACAACCTGATTAGCCAAAACGATAAGGGTATAATTATCCATTAATCAGTTCTGAAATTTGTATTATGGTTTACAAAATCCCTTTTTAGAAATGTCGGTATAGGTCCACTTTTTGGTATGTTCCCTATATTTTCATTTCTAGTACCTGTCAGTATATCTATGGTGGAGGGTATCCAAAGTTCGACTCGGCCGAACTTAACGCTTTTTCACTTGTTATTTTTCTGGTCGCCCCAGATGCCGCAATTATGGCCCGTAATTTTACATAGAGGAGGGGATCGGGCCAAAGAATAAGCATGCCTGTTTTGAAATCGGTTAAAGATCGGTCAATATTTAGCGGGCCAAATGGACCCTGACATTTGTGTGAAAAATAACAAAATTTGTATTCTATGGCATATGTTTTAACTCCTGAAGGATATATACCTTAGAAGTTGAGAGTATATCCAAGAGGAGTGGTTAGCCTTTAAATTGATACCAAATATTGCCGTATGTACACGGATGTGGGATTTAAGCTTAAATATTTATAGGTGCTTACGAATTCAGTTATTATTTAGTAATCCATTACCACACCGGAAGGCGGACATATAGCGCTGATAGCTTTAAAATTTTCCAGGAGGTTCCAGTTTTGGTCAAGGACAACGCCTATAATTTTCGGTGATGATCACTTACAAAATTTGAAATGAAGTAGACCGCAAACATAATTTTTTATGGTTTTTCGAGTCGGTTTATAGGCCATAAGCCGAACATCACAACACAACCCATGGTGAAGGGAATATGGACAAGTAATTAGAAGGGATGTACCGAGTATTGGTAATATTCGGAAAATAGGTCAGTGTAAGCATGAGGTGCTGTTGACCTCTAATCGGGCAAGAGGGCACAACTATCACGAAATATTACACAGGTTCGCAATAAAAATCCGATAGAGTTATGTGGCAGTTGTATAGGGTATAGTATGGTCGGCCCCGTCCGACTATACTGCTCCACTGGTGGATTTTTTTAAATAATATTTTTCAGGGGTTACTCTAGGCGGGGACTTTTTAAAGAATATTTTTACTGGGGCTAATATAGTCGTGGTTTTTTTAAATATTTTTTTTTGTAATTTTTATTTTTATAGAGCTTCTATATATGCGTGAATTAAAAAAAAAACGTTTTCCTTACATGGTTTTTTTGCGCCCACATCTGGCACACATTTAATAGTCTCTAAGGTCATGTTGACAAAATTGTTCATTATTTCAGCGAAAGTGATTTAATATGTAGGACAAGTACAACCTTGAGAATTTCATGTTATAATAAACCTCCAAAAAAACACTCTCAAAATGTGCTACATAAAATTTTTTCTCTTCCCATCATCAAATAAAAATCCAAAAAAAAATGTTCCAACCTACAGCTGAAGTTGACGAAAATTTTCCAAATTATTTTTTAATTATTGACATCGTACAAGGTTTCAAATGTTAATATGCACAACGTTTAAATCACAGATTTCCCTTGCTACCATTCCACCACATGCTATTGCTGTGATACCATTTATCTTCCTATTACCCAGTTCACGTCATGTCAGTTCACTCTAAACCTAGTAGCACGAATACAATTAAGCAACATTTTTTCGCATGCTCGTATATTAGAAAGCTTTAAAAATCGCATAATTTTAATTGCATAGAAGTGTGTGTCAGTGGAACTTTTTTCGCACACATAAACACACTTACTTACATATCTTTACATGATGGTGTTGTCATTTCGTTGGATATTTACATCCCTCTTATTTCCAATTTAGCAACATGAAGAAGAAGGCCCAAAACATATGTTGTTGGCATTGGAGTGTAATAAAATCAAAATGATGTATATGGGATAAATAATGGGTACATTAGGGTGTATTGGATTTTTTAAATTTGTTCTTGGCCAACGTCTATAGACTTTTTATAGAATAATTTTTCAAGGGCTACCATGGGCGTGGATTTTTTTAAAGAATATTTTTTCTTGGCCTACTGTAGGCTTGGATTTTTTAAAGAATATTTTTTCATGGCCTACTTTAGGCGTGGATTTTTTAAAGAATATTTTTTTCATGGCCTACTATAAGCGTGGATTTTTTAAGGGTATTTTTTTCATGGCCTACTATAGGCGTGAATTTTTTTAAGGGTATTTTTTTTCATGGCCTACTATAGGCGTGGATTTTTTTAAGAATATTTTTTTCATGGCCTGGATTTTTTAAAGAATATTTTTTCATGGCCTACTATAGGCGTGGATTTTTTAAAGAATATTTATACCCTTCACCACACTGTGGTACAGGGTATTATGTCTTTGTGCATATGTTTGTAACAGGCAAAAGGAAACGAGATAGACACATGGTTCCTTTTGAGAATATGCATAGAATCACTTTTTAAGTCGATTTATGCATGTCCGTCCGTCCGTCCGTCCGTCTGTCCTTCTGTCCGTCTGTTGGTGTTAAATTGTAAACAAAGTACAGGTCGCATTTATGATCCGAATTGGATGAAATTTGGCATAGGTCACTTATTCGGCCCAAGGACAAACCCTATTGAAATTGAGAAAAATCGGTTCAGATTTAGATATAGCTCCCATATATATATTTAACAGATTTAATGTAAACGGTCCCTATATATCTTTCAATTTGCACGAAATTTGGTACAGGCTAATCATTTAGGTCCAGAATGATGTCTGCCAAGTTTCGTGAAAATCGGTCCAGATTTAGATATAGCTCCCTTATATAGTTTCGTCCGAATTCATGTAAATGGTGCCCCAAAGTCCCTATATATCTTTTGATTAGCACGAAATTTTGCACAACGTACTGAACTAAGAATAGATTGATGTCTGCCAAGTTTCGTGAAAATCGGTCCAGATTTAGATATAGCTCTCATATATAGTTTCGTCCGATTTCATGTAAATGGTGCTCCAAAGTCCCTATATATCTTTCGATTTTTACGAAATTTGGTATAACGTGCTGAATTGAGCCTAGAGTGATGTCTGCCAAGTTTCGAGAAAATCGGTTAAGATATAGATCCCATATATAGTTTCGTCCGATTTCATGTAAATTGTGCCCCAAAGTCCCTATATATCTTTCGATTTGCACGAAATTTGGCATAACGTGCTGCATTGAGCCTAGAATGATGGCATAACGTGCTGAATTGAGCCTAGAATGAAAATCGGTCCAGATTTAGATATAGCTCATATATATAGTTTCGTCCGATTTCATGTAAATGGTTCACCAAAGTCCCTATATATCTTCCGATTTGGACGAAATTTTGCATAACGTACTAAATTGTGCCTGGAATGATGTCTGTCAAGTTTCGAGAAAATCGGTCCAGATTTAGATATAGCTCCCATATATAGCTTCGTCCGATTTCATGTAAATGGTGCATCAAAGTCCCTATATATCCTTCGATTTGCACGAATTTGGCATAACGTACTGAATTGAGCCTAGAGTGATGTCTGCCAAGTTTCCTGAAAATCGGTCCAGATTTAGATATAGCTGCCATATATAGTTTCGACCGATTTTGTGTAAATGGCGCACCAAAGTCGCTATATATATTTCGATTTGCACGACATTTGCCACAGCGCACTTAATTGAGTCTAGAAAGATTTGTGCAAGTTTCGTGAAAATTGGTCCAGATTTAGATATAGCTCCCTTTTATTATAAATTGATTTTAAGTAATTGACGCACCAAGGAACCAATAGACTGATAGAAACAAAACGTTCTGAAATTAGTTTAACCTAATCTGTGACAAGTTTTTTTTTGAAATCGCTTAATATTTGGATAGAGCTTCTATATATATTTTCGCCCGATTTCAAGTAAATTGGGCATCAAACTCCTCATGTTAGTCAGATTGACATCAAATTTTGCACAACTTACAAAATTGAGCATAGAATTACATAGTTGTGTTTTCTAGAAGTACAGACATAGCCCAACGGATGACCTATTTATATTTGTTTGAAGTTTGGATTTGGTATTGGATTTTTTTGCGTTACGACCTATTTTATCTGTAGCAATATGTGTTCACATTAAATTAATTTTGATGTAATATATATACGTGTATATATGCGAGTGTACACTTAAACTTTGGCAAAGATAAATTGTACCGCATTCAAAAGATAAGTACAGAAATTCATACGCACACTTACAAAACACCAAACCCACAAACATACCCAGGCAAGTAAATTGGAAGTTACTGTTGTGTATAAATACAACTGTGCGTGTGTCTATGTGACTTCTTTAAAAGCCCTCATATATTTACACCTGAGTAAATGAAAATAATTAGAGGATTTCATTATTAAAAGATAATTTCAGCTGTTATGTTCGTTCGTTGCTTCGCTGGTTGACTACCTCGTAGGTTTGGTTGGTTGGTTGGCTGGCAATACAATTTGGTGGTTGTATTCAACCATCCAGCTGCTGCTTCTTTCTGCTCTGCTCTGCGGATCATTTTCTCTAAGCGTGTATAATACGATTTAAATTCAATTAAAAGTAACAAATAATAATAATAGCTTACAAATCATTAGAAACAGTAGAGTATTTGAGAGCGAGCGAGCTGAGTATTAGTGGCATTAACGCGATTGATATTTTTCAATTATATTGATAAATACGGAAATCAGGTGGGTTATTAATTGAAGTAGGATAACTGAGCGTACGCACATGTGTCATTAATTTGAAGTGTTCGTTCAATATGCTTCAAAGTATTCGAAAGAGTACATTTGTTATTAGGAAAGTCATTGAAGCATGTAATCGGAATTATATTCACAATTTAGTCGAATAAGCGGAATTATATGAATGGAGGTTAATATGAATAGGAAATAGCTTTAGAGTTAAATACACAAAAACATATTAGCAGACCCTTAAACTATATTAAAAAAATATTATTTAAAAAATCCACGCCTATAGTAGCCCTTGAAAAAATTTTAAAAAAAATCCAGGCCTCTAATAGCCCTTGAAATAATAGACTAGACTCAATGCATTATGTTATGTTAAATTTCGTGCAAATCAAAGGATATATAGGGGCTTCAGTGCACAATTTACATAAAATCGGACGAAAATATAATATATAAATATATAAATAATATTTTCATGCATCATGCCACTCATCATTCTAGTCTCAATTCTGTACGTAATGTCAAATTTCGTGCACATCGAAGGATATATAGGGACTTTGGTGCACTATTTACCTAAAATCGGACGAAAATGGATATGGGAACTATATCCAAATCTGAACCGATTTTCACGAAACTTACCACACATCGTTCTAGACTCTATCAGTACGCTATGCCAAATTTCGCGCAAATCTAAGGCTATATAGGGACTTTGGTGCACCGTTTAAATAAAATCGGACGAATATATATACATATATATATATGGGAGCTATATCTAAATCTGAACCGATTTTCCCGAAACTTACCACACATCATTCTAGACTCAATTCAGTACGCTATGCCATATTTCGTGCAAATCGAAAGATATATGTGGACTTTGGTGCACCATTTACATTAAATGGGACGATAATATATATGGGAGCTATATGTAAATCTCAACCGATTTTCACGAAACTTGAAAGACATCACTCTAGGCTCAATTGAGTACATTATGCCAAATTTCGTGCAAATCGAAGGATATATAGAGGCTTTGGTGCACCATTTACATGAAATCGAATGAAACTATATATGGGAGCTCTATGTAAATCTGGACTGATTTTCACGAAACTTGGCAAACATCATTCTAGGATCAATTCAGTATGCTATGCCAAATTTCGTGCAAATCGAAAGATATATGTGGACTTTGGTGCACCATTTACATTAAATCGGACGATAATATATATGGGAGCTATATCTAAATCTCAACCGATTTTAACGAAACTTGAAAGACATCACTCTAGGCTCAATTGAGTACATTATGCCAAATTTCGTGCAAATCGAAGGATATATTGGGGCTTTGGTGCACCATTTACATAAAATCTGATGAAACAATATATAGGAGTTATATATAAATCTGGACCGATTTTCTCGAAACTTGGCAGACATCGTTCTAGGCTCAATTCGGTACGTTATACTAAATTTCGTGCAAATCGACAGATATATAGGGTCTTTTGTGCAAAATTTACCTTAAATCGGACGAAAATATATATCAGAGCTATATCTAAATCTGAACCAATTTTTCCCAATTTCAATAGGGTTCGTCCTTGGGTCAAACAAATGAGCTATGCCAAATTTCATGCAAATTTAACATGGACAGACGGACGGACATGCATAAATCGACTTAGAAAGTGATTGTATGCATATTCTCAAAAGGAACTATGGGTCTATCTTGTTTCCTTTGTTTACAGTTTAACACCAGCAGACGGACGGACATGCATAAATCGACTCAGAAAGTGATTCTATGCATATTCTTTTGCCTGTTACAAACATATGCACAAAGACATAATACTATGTACCACAGTGTGGTAAAGGGTATAAATATTTTTTAAAAAATCCACGTCTATAGTAGGTCGAGAAAAAATATTCTTTAAAAAATCCACGCCTATAGTAGGTCGAGAAAAAATATTCTTTAAAAAATCCACGCCTATAGTAGGACAAGAAAAAATATTCTTTAAAAAATCCACGCCTATAGTAGGTCAAGAAGAAATATCCTTTAAAAAATCCTCGCCTATACCAACCCAAGAAAAGATATTCTTTAAAAAATCCACGCCTATAGTAGGCCATAAAAACATATTCTTTAAAAAATCCACGCCTATAGTATGCCAAAAAAAATATTCTTTAAAAAATCCACGCCTATAGTAGGCAATGAAAACATATTCTTTAAAAAATCCACGCCTATATAAGGCCAAGAAAAAAATATTCTTTAAAAAATTCACACCTATTGGTCAAAAAAGAACATTACATAAAAAAATCTACGGCTATAATAGGCCAAGAAAAAAATATTCTTTAAAAAATCCACGCCTATAGTAGTCCTTGTCCTAGTCCTTTATTCAATTTACCATCTGATACAGTTCCAACATATTTTTTTCACGGAAAAAAAGTACAAACACAATTCCAAAACGATTGTAAATGTAGCTCTTCTTGTGGGTTTCCTCACAATTCGTTTAATTTTCCGCTCATTTTATTGCATTTGTATGTTTATTAAGCACAAAAGCTGTTGTTATTGTTTCAATATCGCTCACATTTCCGTTGCAACCACAAACTATGGCAAAAACAACGTCGACAGCAACAGCAAATGACGACTCCACCAAACTCTATTGTTGCGGCAGAGACGTTCGTTCGTTCATTCGTAATTATGTTAAGCCTTCAGTTGAATAGTTTTTCGGTGTAGTAGAGAATTCATAATTCCAATGCACTGCAACAATTGCCACAAAT
Organism: Musca vetustissima; assembly: GCF_032173495.1. Classification (NCBI taxonomy): domain Eukaryota; kingdom Metazoa; phylum Arthropoda; class Insecta; order Diptera; family Muscidae; genus Musca; species Musca vetustissima. The sequence goes on from NW_026885593.1 coordinate 50,375, forward strand.
GCTCTACATTATATTCCATGTTTCATGGATTTAGTTTCTGGTTTTATTCGGAGGGAAAAATATGCATCCCTGCAACTATGGGTAGACGTTAATAAAATTAAGCCATATACAATCGAGGGGTTACCAGGAGGAAATAAAATAATGAATGTAAAAATTGAGACTTATTTTATGATTCCTTATATATATCCAGATATACACAACTTTCCCTCATTGTGAAATGTCAACATAGTTTAATCCCATATTTGAGGACGATGGGAAGGGTATTCGAAAATTTGGTCTTTATACGATTGCAAGAGGTATATGCTTCTTTCGTTCCCTATTGGCTTCATTCTCAATATTTTCAAGGGTTTAGACTCATTTTGCTCCCAATTGACTACAATTTGACATCCCAGGATCTTGAAGGTTAAAAAACACCTTTGCAGAAATCTTTTGACATAGATCTATGTTTTGATATAGCCCCATATAAAGATTCCACTTCATTTAATAATCTGGCATTCCGTCATATTGGAGAGTGAAATGCATCTTTGCGTAAAATTCGCTTGTTATTTTGAAATAACCCCCTAAGAGGTCGTTTTCCAATCCGAACATTTTGAATATTTAGCCATATTTTTCCACAAATATTATTTTAAGTTAAAAATATTTCAATTTTGTATTTTTTCAACTGTTTGAAACTGTAATAGTAATTTTTCATAGAATCTTTTCTTATTTTGCTGTAAAATTTATTTATAAAGTGGATTGCTCGATATTACCTGGGTCAATACATATGCAACTCTGACGAATTATAAAAATACCGTTATTATAGGTTACTTACATAGCTGGCTTGTTACGGAACGGTTGTTTCATAAGTTGAACTTAAAACCAGTTTGGTGCACCATTTACCTAATATCGGACGAAAATATATATGTGGCAGATATATCTAAATCTGCATTTTCAGGAAAATTAACACACATCATTTTAGACTTAAGTCAGTACGCTATGTAAAATTTCGTGCAAATCGAACGGTATATAGGGACTTTGGTACACCATTTACCTTAAATCGGAAGAATATATATATATGGGAGCTATATCTAAATCTTAACCAATTTTCACGAAATTTAACACACATCATTCTAGACATAATTCAGTACGCTATACAAATTTCGTGCAAATCGAAAGAAATGCAGAGGCTTTGGTACACCTTTTACACAAAATCGGACGAGAATATGTATGTCAGCTATATCCAAATCACGAAACTGGTAGACATGACTCCAACCCAAATTCAGAACGCTGCGCCAAATTTCGTGCAAATCGAAAGATATATAAATCGGACGAAAATATATATGGGAGCTATATCTAAATCTGAACCGATTTTCACCAAACTTGGCAGACATTATTCTACACTCAATTCAGTACAATATGCCAAATTTCGTGCAAATCGAAAGATATATAGGGACTTTAGTGCACCATTTACCTTAAATCGGACGAAAATATATATGAGAGCTATACCTAAATCTGAACCGATTTTCAGGAAACTCAGCGCACATTATTCTAGGCTTATTTCAGTAAGCTATACCAAATTTCGTGCATATCGAAAGATTTTTAGGGAATTTAGTGCACCATTTACATTAAATCGGTCGAAAATATATATGGGAGCTATATCTAGATCTGAACAGACATCCTTCTAGGCTTAATTTAGTACACTGTACTAAATTTCGTGCAAATCCAAAGATATATAGGGACCGTTTACATTAAATCGGTTAAATATATATATGGGAGCTATATCTAAATTTGAACCGATTTTTCCCAATATCAATAAGGTTCGTTCTTGGCCAAATGAATGAGCTGTGCCAAATGTCATCCAATTCGAATAATAAATACGACCTGTACTTTGTTCACAATTTAACATGGACAGGCGGACGGACATGCATAAATCGACTTAGAAAGTGATTCTATGCATATTCTCAAAAGGAACCATGTGTCTGTCTCGTTTCCTTTTGCCTCATTCAATTTGGAAGACCATGTTTCGCCATTTTGTCTTCTACTTAATCTTTCCATCGGACTTGTGGTCTTCTCCTTCTGCGTGAACCAAGTTTTGGCCCGCTTTTATATGCCTTTTGAGTTGAGGAAACACCATCCATTCTCACAACATGACCTAGCCAACACGGTCGCTACAGTTCGATCCGTCAGACTATGGGAATATATAGCAGAGATCATGGTTCATTCGACGACAATATTCACTGTAGAGGCAGATCTTCCCGATAATTTTTCTTTCAAACACTTCAAGACCTGCCTCATCTGCTTGTGCAAGTACACATGCTTCAGATCCATACAACAGCACGGGTAATATTAGCGCCTTTCAGATTGTGAGTTTGGTCTGGCGAAAGGGGGCCTTGCTTTTGAGCTGCCCAACACTATTCTCCTTCGGATTTCAAATGTGATTTTATTAGCTGCCTCATCTGCTTGCGCAAGTACCCATGCTTCAGATCCATACAACAGTACGTGTAATATTAGCGTCTTGCAGATTGTGAGTTTGTTCTGGCGAAAGGTGGCCTTGCTTTTGAACTTCCCAACACTATTCCACTTCGGATTTCAAAGGTGATGTTATTAGTTTTGTTTATGGCGGTACCGAGGTATATAAAATCTTTCACTATCTCTAAGCTGTAGTTTTCAATTTCCACAGTTGGTCCGAGATGATACCATCAGCCTGGTCTTCTCGCTATTTACTGCCAGTCTCACTCTTAACGCTCGCAATGTTCGACCCATTATGTCGATTTCGTCGGCGTAGGCAAGTAACATATGCTCTTTGGTGTACAGAATGCCATTTTGTTCACATTTGCATATCGTATGACCTATTCCAGCAGGATGTTGAACAGGTCACACGACAAACAGTTGTTTTGTCTGAATTCTCGTTCGGTATTGAAGGACTCCGAGAGGTCCTTTCCTACTTTAACTGCTGACATTGTACCTGTTAAAGTTATACTGCATAGCCGTATTAATTTTGCAGGAATGTCGAACGCAGACATGGCTTTATATACCCTTGAACGGGAGGGCTGTCGAATGCGTCTTTATAATAGACGAATAGGTGGAATGTGTCGATGTGTTTTTCGTGGGTCTTTTCCAGGATTTGGCGCAGAGTGAAAATTTGGTCAATCTGGTCTGGTGGAATTGCCACGTTTGAAGCCGCATTGGTATGATTTAATAATGTCATTAACCATTGGCATCAGTCGTTCATACAGCACGCTGGGTAGAACTTTGTATGCGATGGGAATCCCTCTATAGTTGATACATATAGTCTTGTCTCCATATTTGGTTCTGGGGTAACTTCCTCACCGCCACTATTTGATAGCATAAGTTGTGTAAAATGTTTCTTGCAGATCCTCAACACGTTGTATCTGTCAACAGGTTTCCTTCTTCATTTCTACAGGAGGATGTGCCTGGACCAAAGCCTTCGGTTTAGTATTGTAATCGTAGGGAGTGAGAATTTCTTTGCCATTGTGCTTCTATATTATTATCGGGACGAGGAGTGCTTTCGTCAAGCAAGTGGGTAAGTTGGGTGGAGTATTCTGATTCTGATACATGTTGTGTTTGCACCTTTGCTGCTACATTAAGACGAGTGCGAACCTTGACTGCTACAAGGTAATAGTCCGAATCGATAGTCCGAAAATGATATTCGCATCGATCTAACATATAATACACTGGATGAATTCCTTCCGTCTATCACAACTTGATAAATTTGATTTATCGGTGTTTGATCGGAAGAAAGCGTGTGACCTTGCGGGATAGCTGTCATATGCTGTTTCTAGGCTCTCGTAAAATATGTCTTTATTCTGCTTATTTATGTCTTCTATCCAAGCATGGGCGCAAGTAAGACTGAACTTCGCTTTTATACGGATTATAGCCCATATACTTCCCATCGTATTTCGTATAATAATATCGATTTTGTACTTCTTGTGTACATCGCCAAAACGAAACCTTCTCCCGTTCTGTTCAACGTGCGCACACTCCAAGAGCAGATTTGAAGATCGTGGTCCTTTATCCGTTTCTGGTGGTCGTCAGCTCACTATTTTAACGAATGTTGAAAGTATCGAATTTAGAGAGTGGGTAACTATTTTGACGTAGACCAATATAAGGGTTCTGACAGAATACCCTGGCAACTCTACTTAATATTTTAAAGAGGGTTTGTATTTCGACTTGCTTGTTGTTGCCTGCGTTCGTTATTTTCATTTCGTCGTTTCGTGGGAAGCCAACACAATTTTAGCTCCTAAACGGAAGGTGATATTCGTCTGCGTTACTTATGTTTATGCTTTGTCTTTTATATTCGTCGTTTGCTGGCTGAGTATTTCGTGTGGAATTTAATGTTTTTTCTGCTGATTTTTTTATTTCGCATGAATTTAAAAAACATTATGCTTATAATTGTATTGTAGTTTTTATTATTTTTGTGTAAACGGAAGAAGACATTTTTTAATTAAAACTAACGAAAAGAATTATGTTGCAAATGCAGTTGGTGGACGTTTTTTTGAACGAATAGTTTTCTGAGGGATTTTTTTAAATATAAGAGGGAAATTTATTGAAATGCATTAAAATGAAATTTAAATGTTTTTGTTTGCATCAAATTGATGCTTTGAACAAGAGTTTGATATTGAACAAGAATTTAATACTGGATTTGATGCGAAGGACTAGACAAGTCAAGAAATGATAGGCACCTCAAAAATTTATTCAAGATCTTGAATAAATTTAATTTAGGTATTTACATAGAGTCCCTTCTTAAAATCTGACATGATCTGATAACTGTTTCCTATGCCTACCCCGCCTTATAAATTCCAAAGCTTTACATACACCGAAATCGTAAAATCGTGTAACCGGATTTTTTCAATTATTTCTTCTAATCGTAAAATCAACGTCCATGGTTTTCTGTGTTTTATTTTTTCTTTCACAAAAACACAATTTTAAATGATTTCCTTGTACGACGAAAAAAATAAACATAAGCCAAGGAGTGAACCTATTTACCATTTTGGTAAGGGTTTTTTTCTTTATTATATTCCGTTTCAGTCTTTATTTGGTTTTTGTTTCTTCTACTAACCTAAAGAAATAAAGATTTATAGCATTTTTATTGTTGGCAATAAAAACAATGCAACAAAAACAAAAAACATACATACGTTTTATTTTCTATACATAATAACGTTGCTTTAAAGGAGTTCATTTTTGTTGTCTGCATAATGTTGAACTTTAAGAACGCATTGATAGGGCAATTGAAATGTTCGCTGGTTCTATAGCTATAAAATGTTCTGTCCACCCCTTATTCTGTTAGCTAGTTTATGTGTTAGATATTCGAAATGTAGTGGTTGTATTTAATGAAGTGTATGACCGTGTCAACGTTTTGGACGTTTACACGAACACGAACTTCTATGAAAGAAGCTAATATATTTTCTTTTTTTTTGTATGGAAAACTAAAGAAATTCTATTATGATAAAATATTTTAAGAATGTTAACTTTCTAAGACTTGTTTATAGATAATGCAGTTTCAAAGGTCTAAATTGGACTCCATTCTCGATTTTAATTTTCGACGGTATACAACCTCATTGCAATGGAAGAAAATAAGTTAACATAATTTTGTTGTTGTTTTTTCAACGGCAAGTATAATTTCAGCTTAGTGGAATATCGAAAACAAAAACCAGTAAGGAAAGTAGTAAAGTCGGACTGGGCCGACTATATGATACCCTTCACCACTTTGGGTATATTCAGCTTATGCATCCTAAAGTCGAAATTATATATGGAAGCTATGCTATATCTATATCTGAAATGATTTCAAGGAAACTTATCAGAGATTAATTTATATTAACTTCAGTACGTTGTGTCAATCGGCCTAGCTATGGATCTTTAGTGCACCATTTACTTAAAATCGGACGGAAATATATATAGAGGTGTATGTAAATCTGAACCGATTTTCACGAAACTTTGCACACATCATTCTAGATTTAATTCAGTACGCTATCTTAAAATCGAAAGATATATGGGGAGTTTGGTGCACTATTTGCATATAATTGGACGAAAATATATCTGGGAGCTATATCTAAATCTGAACCGGATTATCACCAAACTTTGCACACATCATTCTAGACTCAATTCAGTACGCTTTGCCAAAATTCGTGCACATCGAAAGATTTGCAGGGACTTTGGTGTACCATTTACGTAAAATCGGGCGAAACTATATATAGGAGCTATATCTAAATCTGAACCGATTTTCACGAAAATTAGCTCACGTCTTTCTTGACTTAATTCAGTACGCTATGCCAAAATTCGTGCAAATCGAAAGATTTTGAGGGACTTTGGTGTACCATTTACCAAAAATCGGGCGAAACTATATATGGGAGCTATATCTAAATCTGAACCGATTTTCACGAAACTTAGCACATATCATTCTAGACTTAATTCAGTACGCTATGCAAAAAGTCGTGCAAATCGAATGATTTTCAGGGACTAAAGTCCGTAAATCGGACAAAAATATATATGGGAGCTATATCTAAATCTGAACCGATTTTTCGGGTTCGTCCTTGGGCCAAATAAATGAGCTGTGCCAAATTTAAGCCAAATCGGATTATAAATGGGACCTGTACTTTGTTTACAATTTAACATCAACAGACGGACGGACATGCATAAATCGACTCAGAAAGTGATTCTATGCATATTCTCAAAAGGAACCATGGGTCTATCTCGTTTCCTTTTGCCTGTTACAAACATATGCACAAACACATAATACCCTGTACCACAGTGTGGTGAAGGGTATAATTAGAACGGGATCACATAAAATTTTCGGACCTTTGAACTTTTTTAGTTATTTGTAAATTGTCTATTTTTAATCAATATTCAAGTTTAACAAGTAAAAACATCGTTAAATTTAAATCAGTCTGGACCTTTATATGGGGACTACGCTACTGTATCATGCTTTGAAAAATATTATTCACAAATTGCAAAACCTCTTCGATGAAAAAATTCGAACATCTTATAGTAAATTTTCCGCAAAAATGTGAGTGGAGCAGTATTGTCGGACGGCGCCGACCATACGATACCCTACACAACTCCCACGGAACTCTACTTTTCTGCTGATGTTTATTTCGAGCCTGGGCAATATTTCGCGTTATTTGCAACCTCTTGACCGATTGGAGATCAACAGCACCTCTTCCTTACACTGGCATATTTTCCGAATATTCCCAACATTCAGTACAGCCCTGCTAATTACTTATCCCAATTCCCTTCACCGTGGGTTGTGTTGTGATGTTCGGTTTGTGGCTCATAGATCGACTCGAAAAAAAAAAAACAATAATGTTTTCGGTCCACTTCATCCCAAATTTTGTATGTGATCATCGCCAAAAATTAAAGGCGTTGTCCTTGACCATAACTGGAACCTCTTGGAAAATTTTAAAGCGATCAGCGTTATATTTCTGCCTTCTAATGTTAATGGGCTACTAAATAATGTCTGAATAAATATTTAAGTTTTACTCCCACATCAGAGTACATTCGACAGAAAAAACGACATTTCATCCCCATTGGCCAGAACCCATCCTACATGCAAAATTTCGTGAAGATTAGTCCTTAGCGCTGCACAAATCTATAATACCCTGACAACAATAGGGCTCTACACTTTATTCTACATCAAACTACGCACTACATCCAACTATGATATTATATCATAATACCAAAATATGCGGCTAAAAACTTTAAAATACCGAAAATGGACCAGTACCGTTATATGCCAGCTATACCAAAACGTCAGCCGATGATATTGATATTTTTTGGAAGGTGGTTTGACGCCCCATGATAACTTGAAAAATAAATTAGAGTCAATTCGGTTGAAAAAACGTGAAGAAACCCCCCAAAATAACGAATATTTCGGGATACCGTTATATGGGGGCTATACTGATATACTCTGTGGTACAGTGTATTATGTCTTTGTGTATATGTTTGTAACAGACAAAAGGAAACGAGATATGAACATGGTTCCTACTGAGAATATGCATAGAATCACTTTTTGACTTGATTTATGCATGTCCATCTGTCCGTCCATGTATTTTTGTGAGCAAAGTACCGGTCACATTTATGAACCGATTTGGATGAAATTTGGCAGAGGTCACTTATTTAGCCCAAAAACGAATCCTATTGAAATTGGAGAAAAAATTTTGTACAGAGTTCTGGATTATCTCTTGATTAATATCTGTTTTCATGGAATTGTTTCAGATTTAGATATACCTCCCATATATATTTTTGTCCGATCTTATGTAAATGGTGCACCGAGGAGCTTATATTTGTTCCATATACACGAAATTTGGCATCGAGTATGTAATTTAGTCTATAACGCTTTTTGTTGAGTTTGAAATCGGTTTAGATCCCATATAGTCCAATATAAGCTCCAAGGAGCCTATGTTTGTTCTCTTTTCATAAAATATTGCATTACATATTGGAGGGAAATCGGTTCAGGTTGGATATAGCTTCCATATATATTTTCATCCGATTTCATCTAGATGGTGTACTAAAATAACTAAACTTTGTCCGATTTTATCACAACGCACCAAATTAATCCTAGAATAACGTGTTTGGATTTTTAAAAACAAATTTGCACCAAATAATAAGATATTCTCCGATCAAGATAAATTTTGGACCAAATGGTTGGTCAAATACGTCCAGATTTACATAAAGCCCTCATACATAATTTTGCTCGATTTCATCCAAATGGTACACCAAAGAACCCAAGTCTTCCTGATTGACATGCAATTTTTCATAGATTTCAAAACTGTGTAAGTATAGGTTGTTTCAAAGACGTTATGCCTGTTCTATCTATAGGATATTGTATATATGAGCCTCTATTTTACTTGTATTTTTGTTTCCTTTCTTCTTATTCTCAATTTCATAAGTTTCATGTAAATAGTTATATATTGCTCCAAAATAACGTTTTATATTAGAAGTGTCAGTGAAATGTTTTTATACCCTTCACCACACTGTGGTACAGGGTATTATGTCTTTGTGCATATGTTTGTAACAGGCAAAAATAATCGAGATAGACCCATGGTTCCTTTTGAGAATATGCATAGAATCACTTTCTGAGTCGATTTATGCATGTCCGTCTGTCCGTCCGTCCGTCTGTCCGTCCGTCCGTCCATGTATTTTTGTTAACAAAGTACAGGTCGCATTTATGATCCGATTTGGATGAAATTTGGCACAGGTCACTTAATTGGCCCAAGGACGAACCCTATTGAAATTGGAGAAAATCGGTCCACGTTTAGGCATAGCTCCCATATAAGGGTACCCCAAAATTTTCGGTATTTTGAGGTTCTTGAGCGCGTTTTTTAACTGAAGTCGCAGAAAATTTGGTACTTTGAGTTCTTATTGGGTAGCAAATCTCTCTACCAAACATTATAAATAAAGGTCCATTTTTTCGGATAGCCCCCATATAAGATTACCCCCAATTTTCGGTATTTTGGGGGTTTTGATCGCATTTTCCGACCGAATTCGCTGAAATTTGGTACTTTGTGTTCTTATTGGGTAGCAAATCTCCCTACCAAAAATTATAAATAACGGTCCATTTTTTCGCATAGCCCCCATATAAGGGTACCACCAAATTTTCGGTATTTTGAGGTTCTTGAGCACGTTTTTTAACTGAATTCGCTGAAATTTTGTACATTGAGTTCTTATTGGGTAGCAAATCTCCCTACCAAAAATTATAAATAAAGGTCCATTTTTTCGGATAGCCCCCATATAAGATTACCCCCAATTTTCGGTATTTTGGGGGTTTTGATCGCATTTTTCGACCGAATTCACTGAAATTTGGTACTTTGTGTTCTTATTGGGTAGCAAATTTCCCTACCAAACATTATAAATAAAGGTCCATTTTTTCGAAAAGCCCCCATATAAGGGCACCCCCAATTTCGGGTTTTTGGGCTCGTTTTATAACTGAATTCGCTGAAATTTTGTACATTGGGTTGTTATTGGGTACCAAATTACTCCACTAAAAATTATAAATATAGGTCCAGTTTTTCTGGTAGTACCCATATAACGGTACCCCAAAATTTTTGGTATTTTGGGGGTTCTGATCGGATTTTTCGACCAAATTGACTGTAATTTAGTACGTCGAGTTCTTATTAGGTAGCACATCTCTCCACTATAAATTATAAATATTGGTCAATTTTTTCTGGTAGCCCCCAGGTTTTGAGGTTCTTGAACCAAATTATTTTTTCTGGTACAGGGTATTATGTTTTTGTGCATATGTTTGTAACATGCAAAAATAATCGAGATAGACTCCTTTTGAGAATATGCATAGAATCACTTTTTGAGTCGATTTAAGCACGAAATTTGGCACAGCGTAGCAAATTAGGTCTAGAATGATGTGTGTAAAGTTGCCTGAAAATCGGTTCAGGTTTATATATAGCTCCCACATATACTTTCGTCAGATTTAATGTAAATGGTGCACCAAAGTCCCTATATATCTTTCGATTTGCACGAAATTTGGCACAGCGTAACAAATTAGGTCTGAATGATGTGTGTTAAGTTTCCTGAAATCGCTTCAGATTTAGATATAGCTTCTATATCTGACCAAATGAACAATTTAGTATCGGTTGCAGAATGACGTGTTTATGGTTCCAATTTCATTTTACTGGTCCTTTAAAAATGCGACTTCTGTTAGGATTCATCTGTTGAATATACTCAAAGTGGTGAAGGGTATCATATAGTCGGCCCCGTCCGACTTTACTACTTTCCTTACTGGTTTTAATATACGAAATACTGCCATACTGTAATAAACTCGTCGAAAAATATGTTTATTATGTTGACTAGATATGTATAACATATATAACACTCAGAAAATAATGGTAGCATGTACTGTTAACTGCCTGTAAATAACACATTGAATTAAACTTTAACATAACAGAAGGAAATTATTATACAGTAATAGAAACGATGAGTATAAACATATTTTATACATATGATGATAAACGAAGCTGCGACAGAAGCCGCATTAAAAGTTAATCCAGATGTATATGTGGCATAGAAAAAAGATAAGTGCTAAAAGCATATAAGGTTAACTGGTATTTATACTTTTTGTTGGATTTGAGATTTTTAAAATTTGTTGACCGAATGGAACCTTAATATCGAAATTCTTTTGCGTATCGTACTGAATGTGGTATATTATAACCTGTGTGAAATTTTATTGAAATCGATTCAGATTAGGATATAGCTCCAACGGCCCAAAATATGGTCAATTGGCACAAAATGTTGCACAACGTACTGAAGTTAGTATAACCTTTAAATAAATCGGTTCAAATTTAGATATAGCTCGCGTATTTTAGGTAAATAGGGCACCAAACTCCTCCTGTTTGTCAGATTGACACGAAATTTTTCACACCGCATAGAATGATTGAAATCGGTTCACATTATCAATATGTGTCACATTTTGCTTTTGCAAAATAGTCAGGCTGAATCCCAGTTGGTTGTTTTTATAAAAAGAGAACTATTTTTTGTGACAGCAGTGGGAGATATATTGCAGTTGTTCTGCAAATGCCTTGTAAACCACGAAGTAAGGCACCAACGATCTTCTCATTGAGGTGGTATCGCTGGTAACGTAAGTAGACATTCGGATAAGAAAGGTTTTTGTAAAGAAACTATAAATAGCCTCTGGGGAGAATATCCCAACAAAAAACTAAGGGAACTGATGGGGATCAGTGGCGACATCCGAAACTATAACCTTCCCTGTGTTATCCCTCGGTGAACAATGTCATATATTCCCTACTAATAAAAATAAAAACAACAAACTGGCATTCATCCTGAATATTTTGCATCAACAAAATACAAATGGTATCCCAAATTACTCGCCATCACTACTGATGATAAAGACCACATATTTAAGTTTGTCCAATTTCATTTCAATGGTCTTTCAAAAATGCGGCATCTTTTAAGATGCGTCGCTTGAATATTCACAAAAGGGTGAAGTGTATCATATAGTCGCGCATCCGACTTCATATTTTCTTTATTGGTTTAAAAAATGACCCAGCAGTTTTCGATCAATTTACCTCATCTGCCTGTTGGCAAAGTTTGAAGCTGTAAATTATTCTTCATAGAATATTTCCCGAATGTTAGAATTTTAATATGTGTTACACATACATCTGGCAATTACAGGAAATGTGTGGAAACGATAAAATTATAAGTTTAATAGAGTTTCATTCATGCTTTTCAATTTTATTCTGGATTTTAAAAAACAGTAAGGAAAGTAGTAAAGTCGGACAGCCTATATGATGCCCTTCTACACTTTGGGTATATTCTACATATGTGTCCTTACAATTGCATGTCAATGTTCCCACGAAGGAACATGATACATTTAATTACATTCGGGCAGATTTAGAGTCGTCTGCGTACCATGGGACACATTTAGGGAAAACGGTTTATAGCAAAATTGATACACGTTATTCGGTACGCCGCACCGTCAGACACCCGTTCGAAATACATATGGAAGCTATGGCTGCATCTGTGCCAATTTCAACAAAACGCAACAACGCCATTCAAGACTCAATTTGTTAATTGGATCAACAATAGGAGTTTGGTGCACCATTTATGTAAAATCGGACAAATATATACGTATATGTGGGAGCTTTGTCTGAATCTGAACCGATTTTCACGAAACTTAACACACATCATATATATATATATGGGAGTTATATCTAAATCTGAACCAATTTTTCCAATTTCAGTAGGGTTCGTCCTTGGGCAAAATAAATGAAATTTCATCCAATTCGAATCAAAAATGCGATCTGTACTTTGTTTACAATTTAACATGGACAGACGGACGGACATGCATAAATCGACTTAAAAAGTGATTCTATGTGTTTAGGCGAGGGGTTTGCTCTTCTCCTTGCCGTGGTGTGGTGTGATCAATGTATTAACTCAAGGAAGTGGGGTGAAGCGACCGACAACGAGAGAACTCCCAAGCAGTCAATAGTGTATGAAATAGAAAGAAAAGAAATTACAAAGGAAATAAAACACAAGAATTACTAGTTTTATTATTCTAATATCGGTTATATTGGTGGTATTCTTTCTTTTCTATAAACAACAAAATTACCTCTTGTAATTTATGGTGGCGGCGCTGAGACCTGTTAATAACGCGTAGACGTTATGCGACTAAGTTAACTCTAAGTAGGTTGGTCGACAAGTGCACGCTGTGGTTCATGCAATCACAGAGGATTGCGGTGATCGCTGAGGATCGGTTTTCGTTTACTACTACATTTACATATTCCAATGAGAGAAAACGTCAAGCAAGGAGAGCAAACAGAAACAACCACCGCTCCGTGGCATCTGTACTCTACGGTCTACGTCGAGGAGATGGCCGTTGTGTCAATCAGCAGACGTGATTGACTGAGATCAGGAAGTTGAGTCAGAACGTATCAAACTTATACAATATGCATATTCTCAAAAGGAACCATGAGTCTATCTTTTTTCCTTTTGCCTGTTACAAACATATGCACAAAGGCATAATACCCTGTACCACAGTGTGGTGAAGGGTATAATAAATAAAATATATGGACATTCTCACCCTTATATAGGTAATATCCTATATTCGAATTCCGAAGTGCGTATGAAACGTTATTGTAAATCAAATTCAGTATGAGACACACACTGGGATGTTTCCAAAAACGTTTCCATATTTTTGACCATTTAAATATGTCAGGTTGTAAAATCGGATTCACTTTTCCCTTACATTTTAAATTCGTTTTTGTATGTATAACAATTTTGCGGGAGAGGTACCTGAAGTATTGTATCGGTAGTCTTTATCGTTAACCTTGATCTGTGTTTGGAACGATATATCACTAGGTGAATTGTGTGGCCCAATTTGTTACTTCGTGAGCGGCAGCCAGACAGAATATTTTCAAATCTACTCCAAATTATGTGAAACTAATTTGCTCCAATGATAAGTGGCATCTAACCAAAGATAAAAAAATTAGGCTGAGGTATAAAACTTGTCAATGCTGGTCAACTTGTTAATCGAGTTGGTATGACAATGTTTAAGATACATATCCTACAATTGCACTATCATATGATATCAATATTGGAAAGATGCGATTGTACCTATTCGGGCTGACTTATTTTTAATGGTTTATTTCAGTTTGACCTAATTCAGTACTGTTTAAATGGAGTGTTGCTTCTATATAACACATTAGAGAAAAACTTATTTTTATTATACTAATAACATGTCATCATGACCCTGGAATAAAAAAAAATATTTTTAAAAACCGCAACCGTAGCCACAAATTTAGTCCATCATGCAAATAAATTGCATTTTGCAAAAATAAAGGAGTGCAAATCATTCATTAAAACCCTCATCAAAAATACTACAAAACGCCGTGTGTACGACTTTACTACACGACATCCGGACGACAACTGAGACGGCAGACGAAAATTTGACATAGATTTTGTACAAAATTTGAATGAAAGCTTTACACAAACAAATAGTCGAACATATTCAGCCGTTGTTAAAGTTCGGTGGAGAAATAAAAGTCTCCACATGCTGTGTGGTTCGGATTTCTCATTCTCTGCTGTCGCTCTTTCCGGTTTGTCCTACATCGGAATTTACTCAGTAAATAAGAAAATATTTCGTTTTAGGTTTTGAATTTGCCGCAATGTAAATAAAAAACCCCCAGTGATAGAGAGTCCCACTGAGAGAGAGAGTGTTAGAGAGAGCCACACATTTTGTCAAATTCAGGACACGAGAGTCCCAAAGCGAATTGCTTAGGCATTAACAGCTTAAGGACAGCATGCGACGAATTGATAATAGATTCGCATACAAATTTCCAAAGGACGAATAACAAAAAAACAAAAGAAGAAATATGTCGTTTGTTTTGTCGGTTGTTCGGGCAATGCTCATTTACGATGACGGTCTGTGTGTGTATTTTTGTTAGCCGCTAAAGTTCCAAATTGTGATTGTGTTTGTGTATGTCTGCCCATATGAATGTTTAATATTCATGTTACAGTTTTTGTGTATTTCGTTTTTGCCATTTTTGTCTATTGTTCATTTATGTTACTCTTGTCACTGTAGTCGTGGCGGTATTGTTTGTTGTTGTTTATTGGCTATAGATTTTTTTCGTTCGGTGTGTGTCCTAGGTCAGGCCAAAAGTGTGAGTGACACATGAAAAAAAAAACTGTTCATAGATATGTGTTTGAGATAATATTGAAGTATTTATCCCAAATTTCTGTTCAATGACAAAAATTTAGATTGCTAGCATGTATTTTTTAAAGGTTTTGGATGGAATACAATGGCATTGGGGGTTTGATTTTTGGGGACAAATTAATTAGATTATAATTATTTTGTTATGACACAAAATATGTACATTTTTCGACATGAATTAAAATAGGACGTTCACCTGTTTGTAATGGCTTTAATATGAAAATTATATCGGAAGCAATTGCAAGTCGATAATCGAGTTGTTCTATAGAAGAACTAAATTAACAAAATTATATTTATGCCGCATAAACATCAATGTTTTGATAACACTGTAACACATAGTCTGACAAATTTCTTATGAGGATGACATTCCTTGTCGATCAAGTTTTTGAGTCATGGCGCCATGGTTTTGATGTTAGTAACTCCAATCTTCATGAAGCTTTATATACTTTTGTTTGTGGCTATTGCAGGTTATTTTTGATATCCCATGTCTTAAATAAAATCGAACCGAATCTGTCAATGCGAATTTTATAAAACATATCCTTCTTCTTATTCAAGTCCTTGTGCGTATTTTTCGGCCTTATTTTCTTAAACTGCAATATAAATACAACAAGTTGAGATTTGTCGACAAGCTATTCATCAAAGATTTACATTTTGGTATAGACCCATATAACAATACCGCTCTATTTATACCCTTCACTACACTGTGGTACAGGGTATTATGTCTTTGTGCATATGTTTGTAATAGGCAAAAGGAAACGAGATAGATCCAGGGTTCCTTTTGAGAATATGCATTGAATCACTTTCTAAGTCGATTTATGCATGTCCGTCCGTCCGTCTGTCTGTCCATGTTAAATTGTAAACAAAGTACAGGTCAACAATTGAAAAATCGGTTCAGATTTAGATATAGCTCCCATATATATTTTCGTCCGATTTAATGTAAATGGTGTACCAAAGTCCCTATATATATTTCGATTTGCACGAAATTAGGCATAACGTACTGAACTGAGCCTAGAATGATGTCTGCCAAGTTTCGTGAAAATCGGCCCAGATTTAGATATAGCTCCCATATATAGTTTCGTCCGATTTAATGTAAATAGTGCACCAAAGTCGCTATATATCTTTCGATTTGCACGAAATTTGGCATAGCGTACTGAATAGAGCCTAGAATGATGTCTGCCAAGTTTCGTGAAAATCGGTCCTGATTTACATATAGCTCGCATATATAGTTTCGTCCGATTTCTTATAAATGGTGTACCAAAGTCGCTATATCTTTCGATTTGCACGAAATTTGCCATAACGTACTGAATTGAGCCTAGAGTGGTGTCTGCCTTGTTTCGTGAAAATCGGTCGAGATTTAGATATAGCTCCCTTTTATTATAGATTGATTTGAAGTAATTGACCCACCAAGGAACCAATAGGCTGATAGGAACAAAACGTTCTGAAATTAGTATAACCTAACCTGTGACAAGTTTGTTTGAAATCGCTTAATATTTGGATAT
>NW_026885594.1:0-6786 GCF_032173495.1 Musca vetustissima
TTAGCACATTTAAGTTGGTTACTTGTCAAAAAAAATTTACACAGGACACACACGCATATACTAATATCATTAATATACACGACTAAAAAGGGTTACGAATTAATCTGATTTTTCCCCTTCGAAATGCCTTAGATACTCTGATCTTCAATAGAACGAACCCCCGAATAAATATCCATAAAACACCCATACATTTGAATACAATCACACACACACACATGTACACCGAAAACTATACTACAAAGCTTTCAAAAGAATACAAAATATTTCCCTCTTCTAGCTTATCTCAATTTCACATATTTGACCACAACACTCATATTGTACACCTGCCACTCAGACTATGACACCTGACATATATGCATGAAACAAACACACCATACATACATTTGTATATACGTAGTAAATATACTGACGTTGACTCTTACGAGGAGGACTATCATCATCTGTAGCAGTTTGTATATCAAATCATCTATCTCATTTGGCTTTTTGTCTCCAAAACAAAAACACACACACTCACACATACATACATGTCCACATTTGTGTTTGGCCAAGTTTTGCTTTGTAGTTTCTTGTTGTATTAGTTTTTGTGAAAGGATGTCAGGATACATTAAGTGTCAAAATCCTAAACTAAAACACAAAACATTTTTGTTACTGCCATCACCAACACGAACATCTCCATCACCACCACTACTACCACCTTCATCACCACTACATTGACCGACCACATTTGTAAAAGTTTTTGTCAAAACAAAAAGTGACTGAAGAACCCTTTCCAAAAAAATCATAGTTAGTACCAAAAATCCTTAAACATGCCGTCAGTTTTAAGGACCACAAAATGAGATGAGGCTAATGTCAGGTTATGTGTACACATAACTTAACACGCCTGACTATGTTTTTGTTTGCTATTGATTGACTTGGTTTAATTATGTTTGAATGCTCAAGTAAATTCAGCGATAAGAGGTATAAAAGAGCTGAAGATAGTTTTTTTTCATAGAAGAACTCTGACTGTCCTCTTCTTCATAGAAGGGCTCTGAAGGTCTTTTCCAGCAAGACCTGAAGGTTCCTCTTTATAGAAAAGCTAAAGGAATTCTATTTCTTCATAGAAAAAGTAAAGATCCTTTTCATAGATGACCTCTGAAGATATTCTTCAAAGAAGAGCTCTGAAGATATTCTTCAAAGAAGAGCTCTGAAGATATTCTTCAAAGAAGAGCTCTGAAGATATTCTTCAAAGAAGAGTTCTATAAAAGGTCTTCTTTTTTAAGAGAGTTTTTGAAGGTTTTCTTGATTCATTGGAGCTCTCATAAGTCCTTGAAAAATCCTTTTCTTATAAAATCCACCTCTGAAGGTCTAATTCTTCAAAAAGAGCTCTGAAAGTCCTCTGAAGGTCTTCTTTTTCTTCATAGAAGATCTCTGAAGATCTTCTTCCAAAATATTCTTTGAAAACTCCACGCCTGTTGATAGTCCTAGAAAAATATTCTTTAAAAACTCCACGACTCTTGATAGACCTTGAAAAATATTCTTTAAAAAATCCACTCCTCTTGATAGTCCTTAAAAATATTCTTAAAAAATCTTAAATCTTTTTCCTGATCGGATGATTTACTTAAAATCTATGATTTACTTAAGATTTCAACTATAGATATTAGGGCTCACAATCACACAAACCAATACACATACAGGGATCTTTAGAGTGTCGGTTTAGTGAACAGCAGTAAACGACGATGAAAAGATAGAGCCAACAGTATAACCAAAAACTTACTTTTAGTGCAACATTTTGTGGTTACCGTAGATATTTGATAATTCGTGAAATGTGGCTAGGTGCATGTAGGTATGCGTTTGTGTGTAATGTTTTACCAAATGTTTACTGGTTTTAAAAAGGGTCATGAGGTCATTATTTCTAATGGATTTTTTTAAGAATACTTCTTCGAAAAACCAACACCGGGTATGGATTTTTTAAGGAATATTTTATTCGAGGAATCAAAACGATGCGCGGATTTTTTTATAGAGTGCAAATAGGGGTGGTTTTTAAAGAATATTTCTTATGGAGAACCAACAGCGTAGTTTTTTAAAGAGCAACAATAGGCGTGCATTAACAAAAAATTCAAGGAGTATCAGGGAGCGTGGATTTTAAAAAAAATATATCTTTCAAAGGAATGTCAGGAGGCGTGGATTAAAAAAAATATTTTCTCGAGGGACCAAAACAAGACGAGAATTTTTTTAAGAATATTTTTCAAGGACTATCAAGACGCGTGGATTTTTAATGTATATTTTGTATGGGTTGATTTAAAAAAAATATTTCTTAGGACTATCAAGAGGCGTGGTTTTTCGAAGGACCTACACACGGCGCAAATTTTTTAGAGAATACTTTTTGAAGGACTATCAAGAGGCGTGAAATTTTAAAAGAATACTTTTTGAGGGACTGTCGAGAGGCGTGGATTTTTATTTAAAGAATACTTTTTGAAGGACTATCAAGAGGCGTGTATTTTTATTTATAGAATACTTTTTGAAGGACTATCAAAAGGCGTGGATTTTATCATTTCATTTTTTCAAGACTATAAAGAAGCATGGATTTTTTAAAGAATATTTTTTCAAAACTATAAAGAGGCATGGACTTAAAGACTATAAAGTCTATATCGCGTCTATGAAGAAGAAGAAGAGGTTCAGAGTACTTTCAGAGTACTTCTATAAAGAATAATTGTTTCAGCTCTTCTTTGAAGAAGGCCTTGATAATTTCTATGAAGAATTACTTCACCATTTCTATGAAGAAGACCGTCAGTTCTTCTATGAAGAAGACCTTCAGCTCTTCTATGAAGAAGAAGGGGAAGAAGGAGACATTCAACCATTCTATGTGGAAGAAGACCTTCAAAGCTCTTCTATGAAGAATACCTTCAGGTATTTTCTATAGAGAAGAAGACCTTCAGCTATTCTATGAAGAAGACTTTCAGCTATGAAGCTCTTCTATGAAGAATACCCTCTTCTAAGAAGACCTTCAGGAAGGAATATCTTCAGCTTTTCTATGAATATGCATTTTCTACGATTAAGAAGACATTCGGATTATGTATTATATATCTTTAGTTTCAGTTTGTTTCGTTTATTTATTTGTTTGTGTATCACCCCTCCAACCATAAATAAGATTAAACAGAATTTATGAGATTTAACTGAGTAAACAACTTAATTTGAAATGTTAAAAAATAATTGCCATTGAACGACTGAATAGGCGATTGAATGGAAGATGAGAGTGAACCAATTTTAAAACGGAAATGACCGCAATAATTTCTCACAAATAGCTATTTGTGGAGAAGGCAATCGGATATTTAGCTTAGATATTGCTTTAAAGAGGCTCTTTTAAAATCAGAGCAACAAATAGCAACAATAAAATCCGTTCACCACTACGCGCAATGCCGCCCCAAATGGGCCATAAAATCAGATTAGCAGCAAAGAAATTAAAACCTTTAAAAAATTGGACCACCATCACACGCTTCATGTCTTTTGGCCATCAATTGATGTGATAAATCTTCATTGTGTGTAATTCTAAGTCTGTTGTATGTGTGTTTGCTTTCTTTGTGTTTACAAAGTTTCATTTTCATTCTTGTGATAACATTAAAGGGTCTTGTAAAAACACCATCCAAATTTTATAAGCAATATCCCACATACGCCAATTTATAGAGTGGCCAATAGCCTTTTTGTTAGCATCATAGAAACTTTTGTTGTTGTTTTCATTGCTTCGTTTTATTTTTGAAAGATCCTTTAAATGTTATCTGTTTTTTTTCTGGGTCATAAAATAAGTATGGCAACGTTGTTTATACTCCTCACATACGTAACTTCGACAATACGAACTGCAGCAGCAAAAACAAAACGAAAATGGACAACAATGTTAGCTTTAGAAATGTTGAAGTTTGTTTCTTTTCGGATTATTTGCAATAACAACCGTTATGGCTAAATGGGTGGAAGGTTATGCAGTCGGGTTTTTAACTCCTGGCGGCTGGCCATTGATATTTTTATGTTCCTGCCTGAATCAGTCAGTCCTTGGGGTATGTATGGTGGATTGACATATTTTTGCCAGTATAGATTAAATTATATTTTTATCGCAGTTGTTGCTTAGGAGTTCGTGTGAACACTTCTTCTTCTGTTGGGATGTACTCTACTAACGGAATATTGGGTAAATTGGGTTTTATGTTTAGTTTTGCTATGAGGAAGAAGACCTTCAGTTCTTCTATGAAGAAGAAGACCTTCAGCTCTTCTATGAAAATGAAGACCTTCAGTTCTTCTATGAAGAAGACCTTCAGTTCTTCTATGAAGAAGACCTTCAGTTCTTCTATGAAGAAGAAGACCTTCAGCTCTTCTATGGAAAAGAAGACCTTCAGTTCTTCTATGAAGAAGACCTTCAGTTCTTCTATGAAGAAGACCTTCAGTTCTTCTATGAAGAAGACCTTCAGTTCTTCTATGAAGAAGGCCTTGACCTTAATTTCTTCTATAAAGAAGATTATCAGTTATTCTATGAAGAAGACCATCATTTCTTCTATGAAGAAAACATTAAGTTCTTCTATGAAGAAGACCTTCAGTTCTTCTATGAAGAAGATCTTCAGTTCTTCTATGAAGAAGACTATCAGTTCTTCTACCAGGAAGAAGACATTCGGCTCTTCTGTGAGGAAGAAGATATTTAGCTCTTCTACGAGGAAGAAGACCATCAGCTTTTTGCGAAGATGAGTACCTTCAGCCTTTTACGAGGAAGAAGATCTTTAACTCTTCTATAAAGAGTGGGAAAGAACCCATTAGCTGGTTTTCAGCTCTTCTATGAGGAAGATGACCTTCAGCTCGTCTATGAAGGATAATAATTTCAGTTCTTCTGTGAAGACTAAACCCAGAATAGTTATTTTATAAAGAAGAAGACTCTTTTGAAGATGAATTCCTTCATAGCTTTTTTATTTAGAATACCTTCACCTATGAAGACCTATGAAGAGGAAGAATACCTTCTATGAAGAATACCTTCTATGAAGAAGTAGACCATCTTCTATGAAGAAGATAAAATATCTTGTATGAAGAAAAATACTTTCAGAGGACTTCTATGAAGGAGAATGCTTTCGGAGTTCTTCTGTGAAGAAGAAGGCCTTCAGAGTACTTCTGTGAAGAAGAAGACCCGAAGAAGATATATATTACAGATCATAATTACGTCAATGAGGACTCATCTTCCCCAATCGCTTTGTATAGTTCTTTGGTTAGTCTAAAACATTTCTTACATCTAGTCCATCTAAACAACAGTCCATCTAAAAACAGTTTTTTTCGATTCTTCTAATAAACAATACTTTAGAAGAATGTCCCCTTTTTTGAAGATCTTCTCTAAATACAGAAAAACCCTTCCTCAAGGAAGATTCTATCTGAAAAGAGCAAGTCCACTGTTTGCTATGTCGCAGAATTATCACCAGAAAATCTTATTATATCTATAGAAGACCGTGGCTTCGGGCATTTAGATGGTCTACGAGACGGTTTTTCCAAAATACTTCTTCAAAATTCGAATATCTATACGGCTTTGGTTAGTCTAATAGGCCTTCTACTTATGATTATAAAAGCCATCCTTCTTATAATTATGGAACTCAATTTAAGTCTGCTATATAGATA
This sequence comes from Musca vetustissima, assembly GCF_032173495.1. Classification (NCBI taxonomy): domain Eukaryota; kingdom Metazoa; phylum Arthropoda; class Insecta; order Diptera; family Muscidae; genus Musca; species Musca vetustissima. The sequence continues at coordinate 5,611 of NW_026885594.1, forward strand.
TTCATCATTAAGAAAAATAGACTTTAGCAGAAAGTCAATAAAATGCCTTCTATTCATAGACGTATTTTCTGCCTAAAGAAGATCATACAATTTAGAAACCCTAATGGATGCAATTTATATATGGGAAATTACAAAATTCTTTTAAAATTCCATTAAAAAAATTTTGAAAATTTTTTTTGCGAGCACATTTATGTTTTTTGGTACATAGGTTAAGAAAAATATGCTGATTCGAAATCTGTTCGCGTTCACAAATTCGGATGCTGCGCACAAAAGTTATAGCGGTTTTAAATCTTGTATTTCAAATATATATTAAATGGATTCCTATTCGTTGTAATTCGCGAATTTCTTCACAAATGCTTAAACACCATTGTTTTCTTGGCATACTAGTCAAATCACACTGAAATACGGTTTAATAGTCGCGAAAAACAAATAGAAACATGAAGATATCGGAAAATAAAATAAATTAATTTTTGAATTAAAACTATTTTTTTTTTTTGAATTTTCGATTTTTTTAGTATGGTTAATAGGATACGGTTTTGCCTTAATCTTCTAAAATATACGACGCTTTCTTCTGCAAATTCTTTTAGATGATTGTTAAATATCGGCAGATTCATCTGATAAGAGTTTCGACGTCATTAATGGCTAAATATATTGCATTTACAATACATAAAAATGATCAATATTGAAAAGCTTGCAATTCGCGAATTAATTGAAATCAGTTGATGCGCATGCGATTTTCGTATAAACCGAATCAATGTCTTTCAATAATTATTAATTTTTCAATGTTTAATTTAGCGGTCAAAGTGTGCCACTCGATGCACTTTACTATGCAAAAACCCTAAAAATGGCTAAAAATCACGCAACGTGCATACGATTTTTATGCGCATCCGATTTTAGTAATCTCCTATGAAAATACGCAAAAGGACACCTATTTTAAAAGGATCGGTTAAGAACCGCGGATGTGCCTCCACAATCAATTTTGGATAAAATACGCATATTATTCGCGTATCGATGTATTTTTGACCTATTTCCACGCAGATTCGCGAATTTGACAATACAAGCATAAATGCATGTAAAATTAATTCGAAGAAAACCGCGATTATTTACGCGAATTTGTCAAAATAAGTTTTTGCAGTTTTTCCCACATTCAAGGTACCTATATCCGCCGTTTTAATG
>NW_026885595.1:0-68062 GCF_032173495.1 Musca vetustissima
ATTTATGCACCAAAGTCTCTGAAAATCATTTGATTTGTACGAATTGTGGCATAGCGTATTGAATTAAATCTAGAATGGCGTATGCTAAGTTTTGTGAAAATCGGTGCAGATTTAGATATAGCTTCCATATATAGTTTCACCCGATTTTAGGTAAATTGTGCACCAAAGTCTTTGCTAATTTTTTTATTGGCATAGATATATCGTAGCTTCCATATATAATTTCGAATTATTTATGTTTATTGTATACCACATAATCAATAGGTGTCTGATTGAGATTAAATTTTAAACAGTGCAGCATACCGAATAGAGTTTGTCAAGTTGGCTTTAAATCGATTTACACAAATCTGTCCCACTGAGCGCAAACGACTCTAAACTTGCCCAAATGAAATGAAATTTAGCATAGGTTCCAGAAAGACATTAAAATCACATATTTAAGTTCGTTCGATTTCATGTCAAAATTCCTTAAAAAAGGCGACGTCTTTTCGGATACATATGTAGAATATACCCAAAGTGGTGAAGGGTATCATACAGTCCGACTTTACTACTTTCCTTACTGGTTTTTAAATATACGTTTTCCATCTCTATCCTTTTATTCAAATCTGAATTGTACTAAACTTAGTACCATTTAGTACACATAATTACGCATTTTTAAAACTAACTCCATGTCTCATCCTACAATCCAATCCTTAATTTTAATTCAAAATTTTATGATTCCCGCTCACACAAAACAAATTGTAACATATTTAGTACCATTTTGTGCTTCTCGTATCCATAAGTACATAATTCCAATACTACCTTAAATCTGTAATTTTTCATTCCAATTTTAAGTTTTCCATCTCTAACCGTTCACTCAAATCTATATTGTACCAAATTTAGTACCATTTAGTACACGTATTACGAATTTTCAAAACTACCCACATATCTCAATCCTGCATTCAAACTGTTATATTAATTCATAATTTCAGGATCTCGGCCCTATCCATTCACACAATTGTTCAACAATTTGTAAACCATTTGGTACCAGTTAGTACTTTTTTTTGTACACTCCAATAGTATTTTTAATTCGAAAATTCTGGAGTCCAGCTCTATCCGTTCACACATAATTAAGTTGTGCCAAATATAGAACCATTTAGTACACATAAGTACTATGCTTCCATATCTCAATTCTATATACCAACAGCAACCACTATTCCAAATTTTAGGTTTCCAGATCTCTCCATTCACCCAAATCCAAATTGTACCAAATTTAGTTCCGTTTAGTACTTTTCGTACATATAAATGCGAATTTCAACTGTAATCTTACTTCCAAATTTCATATATAAAATTTCAAGATTTTAGCTATATATGTTCAATATATGTAGAATTAGAACTACATTTAGTACTTTTAGTACACTTATAGGTCGAATTTCCAAAAACCCCTTTTGTACATCTTTCTAACTTTCCATCAGTGACCCACATTCCAAATTTCAGAATTCTAGCTCTTCCCGTTCGCCTAATACAAAGGGTACCATATTTCGTACATTTTAGTACTTTTCGTACCCTTCTAGTACGAATCTCCAAAAACCCAGCCTTATCTCACGCCTAAACACCAACAACAACCCACACTCAAAATTTCAAGCTTCTAACTTTAGCCGTTTCGTCTGGGCGATGATCTGTCAGTCAGTCACTCACTCACTCACTCACTCACTCACTTAACACTAAGCTCTTTTATATATATAGATAAATCCACGCCTTGTATGGACGGACCCTTGAAAAAATATTCTTTAAAAAATCCACGCCTTATATTAGCCTTGAAAAAATATTCTTTAAAAAATCCACGCCTTATATTAGCCTTGAAAAAATATTCTTTAAAAAATCCACGCCTTATATTAGCCTTGAAAAAATATTCTTTAATAAATCCACGCCTTATATTAGCCTTCCACGCCTTATATTAGAAAAAATATTCTTTAATAAATCCACGCCTTATATTAGGTTTGAAAAATCAATCTTTAAAAAATCCACGCCTTATATTAGCCTTGAAAAAATATTCTTTAATAAATCCACGCCTTATATTAGCCTTGAAAAAATATTCTTTAATAAATCCACGCCTTATATTAGCCTTGAAAAAATATTCTTTAATAAATCCACGCCTTATATTAGCCTTGAAAAAATATTCTTTAATAAATCCAATCATCAGTTGGCCCTTGAAAAATATTCAGTTGGCCCTTGAAAAATATTCTTTAATAAATCCACGCCTTATTTTAGCCCTTGAAAAATATTCTTTAATTAATCCACGCCTCAGTTGGCCTTGAAAAATATTCTTTAATAAATCCACGCCTTGTGATGGCCCTTGGAAAATACTCTTCAATAATGGAGAAAGATAATTACTATTTATCTTTCTCCATTATTGCTCTCCCATGCTCCCAATGCATTCTCTCTTTCTCTGTTATTGCTCTCCCATGTAGTCAGTGCAATTTCTTTGCAAGAATTAGTATTGCCAACTCTTTTTCAAACGACACAATCACTTGTTTTTGTCTCTTCTTTCATTCTTCTTGTTGTCTTTGAATGTTGAAATTAGTTTTCGTTGGAATCTATAATCGATCGTTCGTTTGTGATTTTGCTCCATTATTTTTGCAAAATAATAAATGAATTAATTATATTATCATTAAATAATTAATTAAGATCAATTAAAAAAGTTGATATTTATTTGCGGTGTTGTGAAAATCAGTTAAAATGTGTCGGTAAAGTTTGGATTTCTGGTGTTTTTTTTGGAAATTCAAGAAAAAAGCGAGGGTTGTTTTCATTTGTAATTTCGTTTGTTTATCATTTCGAGAGTGTGGAGAAAGAGAGTGATGTGCAAAAAGAGATTTATAAAGTGAGTGGAATGCATTGAGTGTTGTGAAATTCTTTCGACCCGTTTTAAAGGTGGAATAATGTATTAAAATGTGAATATATGAAAATGAATAAAATAAAAATTATTTTTAATTGATTATTAAATCAAAACAGAAAAGTAATTAAAATTATTCCAAATAATAACTTGTGATTATAATTTGTTTTCAAAAATGGAGCATCGGTGTACGCGACTGTTTGAGTTTTTATCAGTTACATTGATAACTAAGGCAGTCAGAAAGCTTGCATAATCATGCTTGCAGACGCAAGACTATGCAAGGTAAGTAAACGAGTGATTAAGAATCTGAATCTGATGGTGTTTTAACAAAGGCGTGGATTTTTTCAAGAGTATTTCTCCAACGACCAATACAAGGAGTGTTGTGGATTTTTTTAAAAAAAAATTTTGAGGGTGTTCTAACAAATGCGTAGATTTTTTGAAGAATATTTCTTGAGCGTGTTCTATCAAAGTTCGTGAGGGTGTTCTATCTTGAGGGTGTTCTATATATTTTCAACGACCAATACAAGGCGTGTTGTACAGAATATTTGTTCAACGATCAAAACAAGGCGTGTATATTTTAAATAATATTTTTAAGGGCCTAAACAAGGCGTGCATTTTTTAAGAAATATTTGAGGGTGTTCTAATAAAGACGTGGATTTTTTCAAATATTTTTGGGGGTGTTTATCAAAGGCGTGGATTTTTTCAAGAACATTTTTGAGGGTGTTTTAACAAAGGCATGCATTTTTTCAAGAACATTTTTGATGATGTTCTAACAAAGGCGTGGATTTTTTCAAGAATATTTTTTGATGGTGTTTTTTGAGGCGTGGATTTTTTAAGAATATTTTTCGAGGGTGTTTTTTTAGGCGTAGATTTTTCAACAGCAAATACAAGGCGTGGATGTTTTAAAGAATATGTTTAAGGGCCAAACAAGGCGTGGTTCTTTAAAAGAATATTTTTTCAACGACAAATACAAAGCATGGATGTTTTAAAGAATATTTTTAAGGGCCTAAACAATGCGTGGATCTTTTAAAGAATATTTTTAGGGACCTAAACAAGGTGTGGATCTTTTAAAGAATATTTTTAGGGGTCTAAACAAAGCGGGGATGTTTAAAAAATATTTGTTCATGGATCAACACAAGGCGTGGATCTTTTAAAGAATAATTTTTCATGGATCAACACAAGGCGTGGATCTTTTAAAGAATATTTTTAGGGGCCGAAACAAGGTGTGGGTCTTTTAAAGAATATTAAAGAATTAATTAGGTCTAGAATGATGTATGTCAAGTTTCCTGAAAATCGGTCCAGATTTAGATATAGATTCCATATATATTTTCGTTCGATTTAATATAAATGGTGTACCAAAGTCCCTATATATCGTCCGATTTGCACGAAATTTGGCATAGCGTAATGAATTAGGTCTAAAACGATGTGTGTTAAGTTTCGTGAAAATTTGTCCAGATGTAGATATAGCTTCTATATCTGACCAAACGAAAAATTTAGTATCGGTTGCAGTTATGGATCCAATTACATTTTACTTGTCCTTTAGGATTCATCTGTTGAATATACCCAAAGTGGTAAAGGGTATCATAAAGTCGGCCCCGTCCGACTTTACTACTTTCCTTACTGGTTTTCTGTAATGACAATTTTCATATTGAACCAGCAGCTCCCACCGCATATGTTCGCCATTTTTATAATTTCCGATATACACCATCTTGGTAGCTATAAGTCATTAATATTATCTATATAGTTTATTGTTATACCTTTTATATAGTTATAGTTAAAGTTTTACCTTTTCCCAAACATTTTTATTGCATTTTATTCCATTGCCAAAAAAACATTAAATAAAATTCTAAAAATTCAAAATTTTATTGGCAAACTAGTTCCCTCTTCTACACACTGTTCATCGTTGCTCATTTATTGTTCCCGACAAGCCATAAATACATATCTATATGTTTGTGTATACACGTATGACAATTTTGCCGTGACTCTATGGTCACTTTTGTTACATTATCTTCACATGACCAAAAGGTCCTTAAAACAAATTTTATTTTATGTCTTTTATATCGTTTTCACAAAACAAACTGATACAACTACCCCCACACCCTATCACCCCTTTGCCGCAGTCATCTTAAAATGCTGACCAAATATATCTTCGTGCAATACAAAATTTATGCTTCAAATGGGTTTTTGGTCATACACATACACCCTGACACAGCACACACACACCCATACACATACACATTGTGTCAAGCCACATCATGACTACTTTAAATGTCTATATACATATATTTGTTTATTTGGTCCATTTATTTTTTCCATCTACGAAATTTTCTGGACGACACTATTCCAAAAGCAAAGTTTATTGCTTCATTTCGGAGAAGAAAACCTCAAAATGGCAAAAATGTTAATTTTTATGATATTTCTTCTGTCATTTGCGCTCGAATCTAATGGAAAATTGTAACCGAGAAGTGTTAAGCATTTGTTTTTAACTAAATGAAGCAAGCGGATGGACAGACGGTCAGATGAGGTTGGCTGGACATAAAAGTTCGGGTGATGAGGGGGGGATAGTGGTGATGTTATTGTTGTTTCGTTACTGCTTTCGGTTAAGATGACTTTTCCTTCAGTTTTTATTTGAAATTTATTCTGCATCATTGTTATGTTTTATTTAAATGAGGCTTTACTGTTGGCTTTGTATAATTTGTTAGTATTTCTTGGTTTCTGGTAGTAGTATTTGCATAAAATTAATTGTTTGTACTTAAAACAGTTGCACAAAAATCGACACTGAGAAAATCTTTAAGAATCCACGCCTTATATTCGACTTGAAAAATTAATCTTTAAAAAATCCACGCCTTATATTCGACTTGAAAAATTAATCTTTAAAAAATCCACGCCTTATATTCGACTTGAAAAATTAATCTTTAAAAAATCCACGCCTTATATTCGACTTGAAAAATTAATCTTTAAAAAATCCACGCCTTATATTCGACTTGAAAAATTAATCTTTAAAAAATCCACTCCTTATATTCGACTTGAAAAATTAATCTTTAAAAAATCCACGCCTTATATTCGACTTGAAAAATTAATCTTTAAAAAATCCACGCCTTATATTCGACTTGAAAAATTAATCTTTAAAAAATCCACGCCTTATATTCGACTTGAAAAATTAATCTTTAAAAAATCCACGCCTTATATTCGACTTGAAAAATTAATCTTTAAAAAATCCACGCCTTATATTCGACTTGAAAAATTAATCTTTAAAAAATCCACGCCTTATATTCGACTTGAAAAATTAATCTTTAAAAAATCCACGCCTTATATTCGACTTGAAAAATTAATCTTTAAAAAATCCACGCCTTATATTCGACTTGAAAAATTAATCTTTAAAAAATCCACGCCTTATATTCGACTTGAAAAATTAATCTTTAAAAAATCCACGCCTCTTCAAAGGCATTTAAAAAATCTTTAAAAAATCCACGCCTTATATTCGACTTGAAAAATTAATCTTTAAAAAATCCACGCCTTATATTCGACTTGAAAAATTAATCTTTAAAAAATCCACGCCTTATATTCGACTTGAAAAATTAATCTTTAAAAAATCCACGCCTTATATTCGACTTGAAAAATTAATCTTTAAAAAATCCACGCCTTATATTCGACTTGAAAAATTAATCTTTAAAAAATCCACGCCTTATATTCGACTTGAAAAATTAATCTTTAAAAAATCCACGCCTTATATTGGCCTTGAAGAAATATTCTTTAAAAAATCCACGCCTTATATAGGCCTTGAAGAAATATTCTTTAAAAAATCCACGCCTTATATAGGCCTTGAAGAAATATTCTTTAAAAAATCCACGCCTTATATAGGCCTTGAAGAAATATTCTTTAAAAAATCCACGCCTGTCTAAGGCCTTGAAGAAATATTCTTTAAAAAATCCACGCCTGTCTAAGGCCTTGAAGAAATATTCTTTAAAAAATCCACGCCTGTCTAAGGCCTTGAAGAAATATTCTTTAAAAAATCCACGCCTTATATTGGCCTTGAAGAAATATTCTTTAAAAAATCCACGCCTTATATTGGCCTTGAAGAAATATTCTTTAAAAAATCCACGCCTTATATTGGCCTTGAAGAAATATTCTTTAAAAAATCCACGCCTATTTATGGACGACTATTTATGGTCTTGAAAAATAGTCTTTAAAAAATCCACGCCTATTTATGGCCTTGAGAAAATATTCTTTAAAAAATCCACGCCTATTTATGGCCTTGAAAAAATATTCTTTAAAAAATCCACGCCTTTTCTTTGGTCTTGAAAAAAATATTCTTTAAAAAATCCACTCCTATTTATGGCCTTGAAGAAATATTTTTTAAAAAATTCCCTCCTATTGAGGGTCTTGAATTTATAATTTTTATGAAATTTCTCTCAGTGCATCACTATGATGTTATCTCGAAAATAATTTCTCTGGCATATCAGAATACTTTGAAGCCAAAGGACTTCCAAAAAACCACACCGTTGAAACACTTGCTGGAAAAAGAGATTATTATCTCTGATGGTCATTAAACATTTAGTTTTCCATCATAAAAAAACAGATAAACTATTCACACACACATACACACCCACCCACACAGCTTTTGTGTGTTCTGGGAGAAAATGTTCAGTTTTTCTCTAAAATGCGGTCAAATGTGGCTTGAGAGCTTAACTTTGAAACAAAAACCACAGCATTTTGTACTGGAATCAAATAGTTTGAATTGAATTTCCTATATAATTTTATTCGTCTCCCGAACATCCTTAATGTGAAAAAATATTTCGTTTATCTAAAAATTAAATATGATAAAGTACAGGACAAGACCATCACAACCCAACATAGAAAATTCCTTGGCTTGCTGGCTGGCATGGTGATAAACAATTTTAAGCCTTAAGTCACAGACATAAAAGTATGCAAGCAATGCCAAAGTATGACACAAAGAATGGTCGACAAGAAATGTGAAAACGGGTTGTATTTTTTACCTACCAAGCCGACAGAGAGTCCTTAGACCTTTGTGGCTTTTAGGCATCACTTTTTCTCGGTGCTGCAGGCCAAAAGAAATAACAATTTTCCTTATCATACATACGGTAATTAAGACATAGAATAGTTTCATTTTCTCTTTAATTATAATTTTTAAACAAAACAAATTTCCAGAAAGATTATAAAGTTATGTTTTTTGTGTTAAAAAAGCAAAATAAGAAGAGGACACATTTCTTCACGGAACACGGAATATTTCTTCAAGGATTGCAAAGGCGTAGGCGGCGTAGGGATGACAGATACCAAGCAACGGCTTTGATTGGCTTTAACATGGCGAATTCCAGGCGTATCTTAGTTCCTCTTTCATCTCAATTGTTCACACTGACCTCGCCGTGGTGCCACCTGGGTAGCTATTTTCATCACCTGATGGAATAGTGAGCTAATATGTTCACACATAAACGCGATTTCACCCATAAACGTATAAAGGACCACGATCTACGAATCTGCACTTGGAATAAAATACCTCGTCTCAAAATTCCCTCCAGTAGATGGGCGAATTGATATAATCCATATAAAAGCGAAGTTCTTCTATATTAGTCTTATTTCAGCCCAAAGACATATTTTACATGCGCCTATAAACAGCATATGATCGCTGCCCTCGAAATGACATTAAAATTCTGCTAGGAGATTTTAATGCAAAACTCGGAAGGACAAATATCTTTGGCCCCACCGTCGGAAAATTCAGCATTCATGAAGAAACATCAGACAACGGCATGAGGCTGATTGACTTCGTGGCAGCAAAAAACATGGTAGTTAGCAGCACCAGATTCAAGCATCTCGATATACACAAGGCCACTTTGATTTCTCCTGATCAAGTAACGATAAATCAAATTGATCATGTTGTGATGGACGGAAAGCATTCGTCTAGTGTTTTAGATGTTCGATCGATACGAGGAACGAATACCGATTCGGACCACTACCTTGTAGCAGCCAAGGTTCGCACTCGTCTTAATGTTGCAGCAAAGGTGCGATCTAATGTAACGCCGAAACTCGACGTCAAAAAGCTGCAAACACAACAGATAGCAGAATCATACTCCGATCAACTTACCCAGTTGCTTGATGAAACACTCCTTTTCCCGATATGAATATAGAAGAATTGCCCACTCCCTACAAACTGCAGCAAAAGCAATACTTGGGTACCAAAAACCACCACCAAGAAACCCATGGTACGATCAGGAGTGTCGAAATGCTACTGATCTGAAAAACGCAGCGTATAGGGCAACCTTGCAGACAGTAGCAACACGTAATGTGATGGAGAATTATCGGCAGAAATGGAGAGAGGAGGAACGTATTTTCAGAAAAAATAAGAAAGAACAAGAAAAACGTGAGCGTGATCAAATCGAGATGTACAGGAGTCAGAATGAAGTCCGGAAATTTTACCAACGAGTAAAACACCAAACCGAATGTTTTGGTACAGGCACGTCCTCCTGTAGAGATGAAGAAGGAAACCTGGTGACAGATACAGACAGCGTGCTGAGGATGTGGAAAGAGAATTTTGAAAAGCTTCTGGTATCAAATAGTGGCGGTGAGGAGGATACCCCAGAACCAATAATAGATGACGGTATAGAGTGTATACCACCTAGCCAAGATGAGGTTATAAAAGCAATTAATCGGCTCAAGAACAATAAATCAGCAGGAGCCGATGGGTTACCAGCCGAACTATTTATTACTGGTGGTCAGATGCTGGTCATGCGAAATTGTACTTATCAGCATGCACCATCGGATTAGTACAACTTGGCTAGAGGAATGCATGCCCAATGATTGGAACCTCATCATCCTGTGTCCCGTGCACAAAAAGCAGACAAGACGATATGTACCTTCTTCTAATCGCATATAAAGTGCTATCCAGTGTGAACGATTAAAGCCAATGGTCAATGACATTATTGGACCATACCAATACGGCTTCTGACCTGGCAAATCCTCCATTGACCAGATTTTCACTCTGCGCCAAATCCTGGAAAAGACCCACGAAAAACACATCGACACATACCACTCATTCGTCGACTATAAAGCCACGTTCGACGGCCCTATCCGTTCAGAGGTTTTTAAAGCCATGTCTACGTTCGGCATTCCTGCAAAATTTATATGGTTATGCAGGATATCTTTTAGTGGCACAAGATCAGCAGTTAAAGTCGGAAAGGACCAATTGGAGCCCTTCAATACCGAACGAGGATTCTGACAAGGTGACAGTTTGTTGTGTGATTTGTTTAACATCCAGCTGGAAAAGGTCATACGAGACGCAAAGGTGAACAGAAATGGCACTTTGTACATCAAACAACACATGTTACTCGCCTACGCCGATGACATCGATATAATGGGTCGAACATTGCGAGCTGTTACAGCCATCTTTCAACAAATTAAAAGGGAGTCTGCCAAAGTGGGTCTGGCAGAACACGGCAAGAAGACCAAGCTGATGGTATCAACGCGCAAGACGTCCAGAAGACTCGGATCAACTGTGGAACTTGAGAACTACAGCTGCGACTTAGTTAAAGATTTTATACACCATGGTACCGCCATAAATAAAACGAATGGCATCAGTTTTGAAGGATTGTGAGCCAACAGATGCTACTATGGTCTAAGTAAGCAGTTTAGAAACAAGCCCACCTCAAGGGTAATATAAGGCGTGGATTTTTTTTAAGAATATTTTTTCAAGGCTAATATAGGCGTGCATTTTTTAAGAATATTTTTTCAAGGCTAATATAATTCGTGGATTTTTTAAAGACGTGGATTATAATTCGTGGATTTTTTAAAGACGTGGATTATAAGGCGTGGATTTTTTAAGGACGTGGATTATAAGGCGTGGATTTTTTAAGGAAGAGTTTTTCAATGGCCAATATAAGGCGTAGATTTTTTAAAGATTATTTTTTCAAGGCTAAGGCGTGGATTTTTTAAGATCTTAAACAAGGCGTGGATTTTTTAAGATTATTTTTTCAAGGCTAATATAAGGCGTGGATTTTTTAAAGATTATTTTTTCAAGGCTACCAAATAGGCGTGGATTTTTTAAAGATTATTTTTTCAAGGCTACCAAATAGGCGTGGATTTTTTAAAGATTATTTTTTCAAGGCTACCACAAGTCGTGGATTTTTTAAAGATTATTTTTTCAAGGCTACCACAAGTCGTGGATTTGTTAAAGATTATTTTTTCAAGGCTAATATAAGGCGTGGATTTTTTAAAGATTATTTTTTCAAGGCTAATATAAGGCGTGGATTTTTTAAAGATTATTTTTTCAAGGCTAATATAAGGCTTGGATTTTTTTAAGAATATTTTTTCCAAGGCTTATAGAAGGCGTGGATTTTTTAAAGAATATTTTTTCCAAGCCTTATAAAAGGCGTGGATTTTTTAAAGAATATTTTTCCAAGGCTTATAGAAGGCGTGGATTTTTTAAAGAATATTTTTCCAAGGCTTATAAAAGGCGTGGATTTTTTAAAGAATATTTTTTGCAAGGCTTATAGAAGGCGTGGATTTTTTAAAGAATATTTTTTCCAAGGCTTATAGAATTTTTAAAGAATATTTTTTCCAAGGCTTATAGAAGGCGTGGATTTTTTAAAGAATATTTTTTCCAAGGCTTATAGAATTTTTAAAGAATATTTTTTTTAAGGCTTATAGAAGGCGTGGATTTTTTTAAAGAATATTTTTTCCAAGGCTTATAGAAGGCGTGGATTTTTTAAAGAATATTTTTTCCAAGGCTTATAGAAGGCGTGGATTTTTTAAACATATTTTTTCAAGGACCCTAGCAGAAGGCGTGGATTTTTTAAACATATTTTTTCAAGGACCCTACCAGAAGGCGTGGATTTTTTAAACATATTTTTTCAAGGACGCTACCAGAAGGCGTGGATTTTTTAAACATATTTTTTCAAGGACGCTACCAGAAGGCGTGGATTTTTTAAAGAATATTTTTCCAAGGCTTATAAAAGGCGTGGATTTTTTAAAGAATATTTTTTGCAAGGCTTATAGAAGGCGTGGATTTTTTAAAGAATATTTTTTCCAAGGCTTATAGAATTTTTAAAGAATATTTTTTCCAAGGCTTATAGAATTTTTAAAGAATATTTTTTCCAAGGCTTATAGAAGGCGTGGATTTTTTAAAGAATATTTTTTCCAAGGCTTATAGAATTTTTAAAGAATATTTTTTTTTAAGGCTTATAGAAGGCGTGGATTTTTTAAAGAATATTTTTTCCAAGGCTTCTAGAAGGCGTGGATTTTTTAAAAGAAAATTTTGCAGGCACCTCTAGAAGGCGTGGATTTTTAAAGAAAATTTTGCAGGCACCTCTAGAAGGCGTGGATTTTTAAAGATTATTTTTCAAGGCGTATAGAAGGCGTGGATTTTTAAAGAATATTAAAGAATATTTTTTCCAAGGCTTATAGAATTTTTAAAGAATATTAAAGAATATTTTTTCCAAGGCTTATAGAATTTTTAAAGAATATTTTTTCCAAGGCTTATAGAAGGCGTGGATTTTTTAAAGAATATTTTTTCCAAGGCTTATAGAATTTTTAAAGAATATTTTTTCCAAGGCAAAATCCACGCCTAAAGATTTGTTCACGATTTAAAAAATATAACCCGTTTCTACTACATATCATATTCCTTGTTGCGAACACAAAGTTTTCCTTCTCTGTTTAATTTAATGTTGTCTGTTATCTCTAAAACACACACAAAAAACTAACCATAGTTGTAAATCTTTAGGCTTCATTTTAACGACAGTGTGAAATGCGATTCTCCCTTTCTCGTTTCAGAATTCATTTTTTTGTTTCGTTTTGCATAAAATTATAAATTCAATTTAGTCAATTTGCCTTGAAGTCGTGAACATTTTATGTGTGATGACTTTATTCGTTATTAGATTTACGATCATATTCGACTGATATAAACATGCAATTTACTATAAAGTAAGTGAAACAATGGATGAGAAAAAAGGGGTGGGGGAAATCTCCCACCCTTACCATGAAATGCGTAAACAATTTTATTATTTCTTTATTCATGTTTACGAAGAGTTGTGAGATATCTTTTTGACATTGACATGAACAATGATAGCAGCAATATAAATTTTAAGAAGTAGTAAATTGGGCCCCATAGTAATGCTAATGTCTCTCGGTTGGCATAAAACCTCAAAACTACAATCATAACGACACGAACACGCACACACACAAACCCACACACCTTCATTGCCAATTCAAAGGACAAACGGACAAAAGAATTTAATTATTTTATCATAACCAATTTCATCGTCAGCATCAACATCCACATCATCTTCATTCACAATTGTAACAGAAGCAGTAGCAAGTAATTTCCTACCCCCTGCCCCCCCCTCTCCACCCATAAAGATCATAATCTTTTGAGTTACTTCTAGAAAAATGTATTTCCATGACTGGTCAACCGGTTAAGAAAGCTGTTGTTACTGGTATTCCTTTCGTCATTGTTGTTGTTGTCAAAATCATAGAAAAGTCACAGCCCGACAATGCCACTGAACTGAAGCATTCCTTTGTGACATTGTAAAATCATCATCGTCCTTCGTGCGTTCCACCTCTGTTTTATGTCAACAATTTAAATATTCCGAAATGTTGTGTTGAGTATTTTGTTGAGCAACTCCTGTAGCTGTTTTCCACATTTCTGTCATAATTTTTAATTAACTTATAAATTGTCTTGACACCAACACACAATCATCTAACAACAATTTGAAATAATAACACAAGGAACAACAACAACAATTTGAAATAATAACACAAAGAACAACAACATTACTAAAATTCCAAAATAAAGCTTTACCACAAAAGTAGCAGGTCAAAGTAATAAATTTCCATGCAGCCTATGGACAACATTTTCATACAAATCTTCGGGACTAAGACTGGTAGTAAATGGGGAGGTAGCCTAAAGAGGGTTAACGGAGATACGATACTAGTCATTGGTTGAATACCAGATGGAAGGATGATTTTTCAAAACACCCTCAGGAATATGAGGACAGCAGCTCGCTATGTCTGACTGTATTGATGTCCAAGAATATATGGTACAACTCACGGTTCATTTCACGACGATATTCACCGTCGACGTAGATCGACCCATTGATCTTTCGGAGATTTTTTCTCTCAAACACCCCTATTGCTGCCTCATCTGACTCTGATATATACACAAGCACGTGTAGTCCCAGTGCCTCATAGAGTGTGAGTTGGGTTTGGCGAGAGGTGGATTTGTTTCTAAATTGCTTACTTAGAATATAGAAGCATTTGTTGGCCAACACTATTGTTCTCCGATGTTCAAAACTGATGTAATTATTTTTATTTTATTTATGATGAAATATGGCTTTAAACTCCTTTGAATAGATAGAGCTGTCGAATTCGGATTTATAGTCGACTAATAAGTGGAATTTGTCAATGTGTTTTTGCGGGTTTGATACCAGTTTCCGGACTTTCCTGAGGTTTCAGAGACTACTCCAATCACTGATTCAGGGTAGGGGGTGATGTGTTCTCATACCTTTCTGATACAATTGTGATATTGTACGGAAAAAAGGGTTAGACCACACTGTAACCGGTACACGAAAATCAAGGGGGCAACGGTCAAATCAATCTTAAACCATGCAATGAATGAATAATAGGACAGCACCTCTAGAGTAACATATCAAGGAGGTCGACAGAGTTAAAGGTCAAGAAGGCACCACAACAATTTACCAAGGGCTATTCTGCAGATGTCATCAAGAACGCTACGTTATCTGAAGCGTTGTACCCGGACGGAAATTCTATGGTAATGTTTAAGGAAATGGATGAATCCGGAGCCGATTTATTAAGATTTAAGATTTTTAGTTAATAATCCACATAGTTACACAATCCGATTTCACTTCTGGGACCAATTTCATACGAGCCAAAGATGAAACACCTACAGCATTGTACACAATTTCCACCCAAAATAGTAGAGTACAGTACGAAAACAGACCGTGCAACCGAACAGTTATGGTTGCTCTTGGTGTATTGAATTCCTTGAATATCGTCAACATTGTCTAGTTGTTCGAGGACATATAGTCTCCCTAAATCTTTGGTCGCGTTTGAGACGTTGGATAACACATTATATTGGTGAAGTCCAGAAATATGATGTTGCAAAATCACCGATCGGCATGTTACGATATATGTGACATATTTAGTATGCAATATTTAGCTGTTTATAACCTTCACCACACTGTGGTACAGGGTATTATGTCTTTGTGCATATGTTGGTAACAGGCAAAAGGAAACGAGATAGACACATGGTTCCTTTTGAGAATATGCATAGAATCACTTTCTGAGTCGATTTATGCATGTCCGGCTGTCTGTCGGTCCGTCTGTCCATGTTAAATTGTAAACAAAGTACAGGTAGCATTTATGATCCGAATTGGATGAAATTTGGCACAGCTCATTTGTTTGGCCCAAGGACAAACCCTATTGAAATTGGGAAAAATCGGTTCAGATTTAGATATAGCTCACATAAACCGACCAATTTAAGGTAAATGGTGCACCAAAATCCCTATATATATATTTCGATTTCCACGAAATTGTGCACAGCGTAATGAATAAGGTCACGAATGATGTGTGCATAGTTTCGGGAAAATCGGTTCAGATTTAGATATAGCTCCCATATATATCTTCGTCCGATTTAAGGTTAATGGTGCACCAAATTCCCTATATATCTTATATATCTAAATAAGGTCTAGAATGATATGTGCAAAGTTTCGTGAAAATCGGTTCAGATTTAGATATAGCTCTCATATATAGCTTTGCCCGATTTTAGGTAAATAGTCCACTTTAGATATCTTGGAAATCTTTTGACTTGCACGAAATTTGGCACAGCGTAATGAATAAGGTTTACAATGATGTTTGCGAAGTTTCGTGAAAATCGGTTCAGATTTAGATATAGCTCCCATATATATCTTCGTCCGATTTAAGGTTAATTGTGTACCAAAGTCCCTATATATCGTTCGATTTGCACGAAATTCTAAATTAAGTATAGAATGATGTGTGCAAAGTTTCATGAAAATCGGTTCAGATTTAAATATAGCTCCCATATATAGATTCGCCCGATTTTAGGTAAATAGTCCACTTAAGTCCCTGGAAATCGTTTGATGTGCACAAAATGTGGCACAGAGTTATGAATAAGATCGAGAATGATGTCTGCCAAGTTTCGTGAAAATCGGTTCAGATTTAGATATAGCTCCCATATGTATTTTCATCTGATTTAAAGACCACCAAAGACCCTTTCCTATATCTTTCGATTTGCACGAATTTTGGTATGGGGTACTGAATTAAGTCTAGAATGATGCTGCTAGGCTTCGCGAATATATCCATAGCTAGGCCGATTTACACAATGTATAAATTAGTCTCTGGCAAGTTTCCCTGAAATCGGTTCAGATATAGATTTATAACAAAACGCGTCGTCAGTTAGGATACATATGTAAAATATACACTGGTTTTTGTTTTTTTTTTTTTTTTTTTGTATTTGGTGTTCCATATGGTTTACAACAATCACGCAATACAATTATTGGTATGTCTATATTTTCATTTTAGGTAACTATCAGCATACCTTTGGTGGAGAGTATCCAAAGTTCGACCCGGCCGAATTCATCAGGAATCCGACATATCAAGTTATATACAGTCCCATCAGAAAACTCTGTTAAAAGGTTATTATAACCGAAACAGAAGCGGATATTTTACTGTGAAAATTTGGCTAAAGTCTTCAAAATACTGAAAACGGTACCGTTCTATGGGAGCTATATTAACCCGTAAACTGATATTGATAATTTTTAATTAAGAAGATTTGACACCCCATAATAATTTGATAAAACAAAATACCGATTAATAGGTGTGGGGGTCTACACGGTAAAATTATATAGGGAATTGCATAAAAATTGAACCAATATTGATCATGTGTAGTAGGAAGATTTGACATCCCATGTGCACCTGAAAAATCAAATCAGAGTCAATTCGGTTAAAAAAACGTGTCCAAACCCCCAAATTACCGAATAATGGGGGATACAATGATATGGGGACAACACGGACCAATGATTATAATTTTTATTAGGGACACTTTGTACTCAATGAGAATTCAAAATATTAAATTGCTTCCAAATCCATTAAATTACAGAATTTTGGAGTTCCATTTAGGCAGATCTGATGGCCAAAGTGAATCCAAACAACCAAATCTCAGTAGATTCTGTTGAAAGACATGTCTAAAAGTCCCCAATTTAACGGATAATGCGGTACCATTATAAGAGGACTATCCTTAAAAGGTTGCCGATATTACTCATTTTTGGTAGAAAGATTTGATACCTACCCAATGGGATCTAAAAGTAGAAAATTACAGCTAATTCAGCTGCAAACGTTCAAAAATCCCCATAATACCGAATATTTGGGGGTATCGTTATAGAGTGGACCAATATATTCCATTTGCAATACCAACCGTTCTAGGATTAATAAGAATGACAGTACAAAATTTTAAAGCTATATCTCATGCATTGCGATCTCTATCGTGATTTGAACACGACATGACATGCAATTTTATTCTTATGAAGAATAAATATACTTCATGGGGTCTTTCACGATTATTTCGAGAATGGCAAGTTTAATTGTGGACCAATATTTGGCATTTTCTAAACACTCTACTCTAGATTACCAACTCCAGTTATGGCTTATCGTATTGCCTCTGCCGACATTGGGTCATGGTGCCGTATGTGGTTTATTGCTGCCACAGCCACATAACTCATACGGCACCTGTTTTGCTTTTTCTTCTCATTTTCCCTTTTCTATATATGTAGAAAATACTTGTCCACTTAAAATCCACACTTGTAAAGTGGAAAATAAAACAAGAACTGAATGAAATTGCCTTTTGCTTTGACAGACTCCTTCCTTTCAACAGTTAAAAAGTTTCCGCCTGCTTACAAAGAAACGAGCAGAACGGCTGGGTGTTTTGAAAACCAAATGGTATGGTTACACCAGTGATTCCTGGAGTTGCAGTTGTTGTGGTCGTTTTTTTCTGCTCTTGGTGTCGTTCTCTCCATTTGTAATATGGAAAGTGTAAAGTCCTTTTTTCTGCTTGTACACTATTTTCTGCCAGTTACAGTTAGATTTTCTGTGTGTCCTTTTTTTCTTTTACAAATGTATATTCCTGCTCTGAAGTTGGCCGCTTGGTTAGTTGTTTGGTTATTGTTGTTGTTTTTCCTGTACTTAGCTGCCACTTGTCATAGTACACAGGAGGCAAGGACTTCTCCAATGTTATATTGTAACTTTCCGATGGATATAAGAGAGAAAGCGTGTTAAAAAATAAGTGTACAACTGTCTAAGCCCTTTTAGGAACAGCAATGGCAACAACAACAGCAATGGAAACAGTTACCACACCGCCATCATCGTCGTCATCACCATCATCATCATCAACGCCATCACAATCATTGACAGTCAAAGTAATCATGTTAGAGCCTGTCATTCAACGGTAAAGTCACTAACAACATCAAGTAACAGCAACATAAGGAATAGGGAAACAAAAAAAGAAAAACCTTACAAAAGAAAATCTGTTTTCAACAAAAGCCCATGATGGCCAGCGAAACACAAAAGTGAATGGCACAAATGAAGCATTACATTTCAATGGTGTAAACATCATGGCTTCCGACACAGTTGTTTGTTTCCGCTACACATAGTGGTCAAGAATTTGAATTGGGTGGAAATTTCTTTAAGTGAAATATGATTCTTATCATTAGGAGAAAAAGTTAGAATGAATTTACTGAGCAGAGATTTGGAAGAAAGTTGTTCTAGAAAGAATTCTTTAAAGAATTCAGGCTTTTGGTGGGCTGTAGAAAATATTCTTTAAAAAATTAAGGCCTATGGTAGGCCCTAGAAAATATTCTTTAAAAAATCCAAGCCTTTTGTAGGCCCAGAAAAATATTCTTTAAAAAAATTGGACCCAGGTAGACCCAGAAAATATTCTTTAAAAAAAAACCAAGCCTTTGGTAGACCCAGAAAAAATATTCTTTAAAAAATCCACGCCGTTGCTAAAACTTGGGAAAATATTCTTTCAAAAATCCACGCCTTGTATAGATCCTTGAAAAAATATTCTTTAAAAAATCCACGCCTTCGGTAGACTCTAAAAAATATTCTTTAAAAAATCCACGCCATCGGTAGATCCCTGAAAAAATATTCTTTAAAAAATCCACGCCTTCGGTAGACTCCAAAAAATATTCTTTAAAAAATCCACGCCTTTGGTAGATCCTTGAAAAAATGTTCTTAAAAAAATCCACGCCTTCGGTAGACTCTAAAAAAATATTCTTTAAAAAATCCACGCCATCGGTAGATCCCTGAAAAAATATTCTTTAAAAAATCCACGCCTTCGGTAGACTCTAAAAAATATTCTTTAAAAAATCCATGCCTTCGGTAGACTCTAAAAAAATATTTTTTTAAAAAATCGACGCCTTCGGTAGGATCTAAAAAACTATTCCTTAGATATCCACGCATTTGGTAAAGATTGGAAACATATTCTTTAAAAAATCCACGCCTTTGGTAAATCTTGGAAAAATTTCCTTAAAACCAATAAGGAAAGTAGTAAAATCGGACAGGTCCGACTTTATGATACCCTTCACCACTTTGGGTGTACTCAACAGAACCATTGATACGTTTCGTGTCAACCGGTGCAGCATTTACCTAAACTCCAACTAACATACTAATGGGGGCTTTATCTAAATCTGAATCGAGTTTAAAAAAATTATATGTCAATCGTGCAAACTTTGGGTCTTTAGTGCACATTTTACATAAAATCGAAGGAAACTATATATGGGAGCTATGTCTAAATCTGAACCGATTTTCACGAAACTAAACACACAGCATTCTTGGCTCAATTCAGAACGCTATATAACAAATTTCGTGCAAATCGAAAGATATATACGGACTTTGGTGCACCAATTACCTCAAATTCGGCGAAACTATATATGGTAGCTATATCTAAATCTGAACCGATTTTCACGAAACTTAGCATACATCACTCTAGGCTTAATTCAGTACGTTATGTCAAATTTCGTGCAAATCGAACGATATTAAAGGACTTTGGTACACCATTTACCTTAAATCGGACGAAAATATATATGGGAGCTATATCGAAATCTGAACCGATTTTCCCGAAACTCACCACTTATCATTGTAGACTCAATTCAGTATGCCTTGCCAAACTTCGTTATTCCAAATTTCATTCAAATCATAGGATAAAAAGGGAATATGGTGCACTATTTACCTAAAATCGGACGAAAATATATATGGGAGCTATATCCAAATCTGAACCGATTTTCACGAAATTTAACATACATCGTTCTAAACATAACTCAGTACGCTATGCCACATTTCGTGCATATCGAAGGATATATTTACCTAAAATCGCACCTGTATCTAAATCTGAACCGACTTTCACGAAACTTGACACACATCACTGTAGACTTATTTCAGTACGCTATGTCAAACTTCGTGAAAATCAAAGGATACATAGAGACATTAGTGCACCATTTACATTAACTCGGACGAAAATATATATGGGATCTATATCTAAATCTGAACCGATTTTTCCCAATTTCAATAGGGTTTGTCCTTGGGCCAATAAATGAGGTGTACCAAATTCCATCCAATTCGAATCCAAAATGCGACCTGTACATTGTTTACAATTTAACATGGACAGACGGTCGGACGGGCATGCATACATCGACTCAGAAAGTGATTCTTTGCATATTCTCAAAAGGAACCATGGGTCTATCTCGTTTCCTTTTGCCAGTTACAAACTTATGCACAAAGACATAATACCCTGTACCACAGTGTGGTGAAGGGTATAAAAATCCACGCCTTGTGTTAGTTCCTGAAAAAAATCTTTTAAAAATTCACTCCTATAATGGCCCTGAGAAAATATTCTTTGAAATCTCCACGCCTATAAAGGATCTAAAAAAATATTCTTTTAAAAATCTACGCCTATAATGACCCTGAAAAAATAATCTTTAAAAAATTGGCTCTTGGAAAAATATTATATAAAATCCTCGTTTGCTCTTGGTCCTTGAAAAAATATCCGAATAAAATATATTGCCCTGAATTTTACAGAGCTTATTAACGTTTGGCAATTGCTTTACTTACCAGCTTCCATGAAAAATCGTTATTGATGAATTTCACAAGAACTCCTTATTGTTTCAAACAATCGATTTTTTCAAGCTACCACCATCTACTTTCCATCTTCATCCAAATATTAATTGTCTTTGAACAGAGTCTTTAACGGAGAATTATTCGAATCTCATTATGGCAGGAAGATTTCATTGGAAACTTATTGTCGCCATCCCCATCTCTTTCCCTTGTCACTGCCTTCCAATTAAAAAGTTTATCAGCTAGAGCTTAGTTTATGTCAAAGTAAAGCTTTTAAATCAATTACACATTGAATTCGAATGCTTAACAACACCTCCCCCCTCGATTTGCTTGTAAATGTCAATCTTTTACGATTTGATTGTAATGCGGCGACGTTCTCGTCTTCGTGTGGTTCATTTGTTCGTTATTGTTGTCATTGTATTTGTCTCTGAGGTTCCTTTTTGTTTCAATCCTATGTCGAACATGAACTACATTGTCTCCACTTTTTCACACTCACACCGAGACAGAAAAAACAGCATCTCCTTTGAGCTGCCGAGGAGCTGCCATAATCAATGCTGAACTTTTGTTGTGTTACTGTGACCCTTTGCACCACCAACAACCATCAGCCTTTGCATCGCTTGACTTTGTGGTAGTAGTGGTGGTGGTGGCTGTTGTTGGTGTTGTAATGTCGGGTTTTTTCTTCTTACTGTGACAGGGTATTTGTTTTGTTTGGTGTTACACATCATGCACCCCTCGTTGTCATCGCCACTCCATTGGTGGCTGTAGTTTCTCAACAGTGTCATTCGAAGTTGGTTTATTCTTTTGATTTTTTGCTCCCTTGTTCAATTTTTCCCATTCAATGGCTTTCTTCTTAATTCAAGTTAAAACCATTAACGTTTCATGCAGATTAAATGAAAACAGAAGCAGCAACAACAACATCAACAATAACAGTCGCAATGGTTACTGGATCGCGAATGTGCTGTGCTACACAACTTGTAAGTAATAACAACAACAAGAAACAAGAAAAAACAAACAAATTCCATCTAGCACTACCACATACACCAATGCACCCACTCTCACCCACAGCCTTACCGGTAACTCTAACAACTGTTGCTGTTCCACAGTGAAATCCTCCAGCAAAGACTTTGTTGCGTTTTTCAATGGTACTTTCCAATAGCTTCTAGTTGATCTTCTGCTGGGGATGCTTGAAAAGAACAGCAGCAGTTGCAAAGCTCAATATTTAAATCCCTACGCCATAAAGTGTGACTTGTCGTCTTGCATTGGGTGAGTAGGAGGTCACTTTTTTACTCAGAGCGCGAATGTTTTTATTTTATTTCAATAAATAGCATGAACACAGTGTTCGGCACAAGAGGAAGGCGTGGATTTTCTAAAGACTATTTTTTCTAGGCTAATGTAAGGCGTAGTTTTTTTAACGGATACTTTTTCAGGACCAATATAAGGCGTAGAGTTTTAAAGGATACTTTTTTCAGAACCAATATATGGCGTAGATTTTTTAAAGAATATTTTTTCAAGGACCCAAAACATGGCGGGGATTTTGTAAAGAATATTCTATAAAGGACCAACACAAGGCGTGGATTTTTTTAAGAATATTCTTTCAAGGACCAACACAAGGCGTGGATTTTTTTTAAGAATATTCTTTCAAGGACAAACACAAGGCGTGGATCTTTTAAAGAATATTATTTCAAGGACCAACACAAGGCGTGGATTTTTTAAAGAATATTATTTCAAGGACCAACACAAGGCGTGGATTTTTTACAGAATATTATTTCAATGACCAACACAAGGCGTGGATGTTTTACAGAATATTATTTCAATGACCAACACAAGGCGTGGATTTTTTACAGAATATTATTTCAATGACCAACACAAGGCGTGGATTTTTATACCCCACACAACTATGTTGTCAGGGTATTATAGCTTTGTGCAGCCCCAAAAGTTTGTAACGCCGCGAAATATTGGTCATAGACCCACCTTTAAGTATACCGATCGTCATATCTCGACTAGCTGAATCGATCTAGACATGTGTGTCCGTCTGTCCATTATAATTTGTAAACACGATACAGGCCACAGTTATGGACCAATCTTCACGAAATTTTGCATGTAGGATGGGTTCTGGCCAATGAAGACCCCTATTGTTTTTGATAAAGATCGGTTAATATTTAGGGGATGAAATGGACCAAAAACTTTATTTTTGTCGGTTTTTCTGGTCGCTCCAGAGACCGCAATTATGGCCCAAACACCACGAATTTTTGCATGGAGAAAGGGATCGGGCCAAAGAATAAGCATGCTTGTTTTGATAAAGATCGGTCAATATTTAGCGGGTCAAATGTTAGGGTCCATTTGTGTGAAAAATGACAAAATTTGTGTTCTATAGCGTATATATTCACCATTGAAGGACATAGACCCCAGCAATTGATAGTATATCCAAGAGAAGTGGTTGTGGTTGGTCAAGGACAGCGCCTAAAATTTTAAGTGATGATCAGAAAATATTTTTCGGATGAAGTGGACCGAAAAGTTAAAAGTTATTTGTACTTTTCGAATCGAAAGCCAAACATCACAACACAACCCACGTTGAAGGGAATCTGTACAAGTAATTAGAGGTGCTGTACTGATTATTAGTAACATTTGCTGACCTCTAGCCAGTCAAAAGTGTGCGAATATCGCGAAATATTGTCCAATCTCAGAATATAGAACCACAGAAAGTTAGATTTTCATGGAAGTTGTGTAGGGTATCGTATGGTCGGCCCCGTCCGACTATACTGCTCCGCTCACTGGTTTAAACAAATATTTTTCAAGGATCAACACAAGGAGTGGTTTTTATACCCTTCACCACACTGTGGTACAGGGTATTATGTCTTTATGCATATGTTTGTAACAGGCAAAAATAATCGAGATAGACCCATGGTTCCTTTTGAGAATATGCATAGAATCACTTTCTGAGTCGATTTAAGCATGTCCGTCTGTCTGTCCATGTTAAATTGTAAACAAAGTTCAGGTTGCATTTATGATCCGAATTTGATGAAATTTGGCACAGCTCATTTGTTTGACCTAAGGACGAACCCTATTGAATTTGGGAAAAATCGGTTCAGATTTACAAATAGCTCTCATATATATTTTGGTCGGATTTAAGGTAAATAGTGTACCAAAGTCCCTATATATCTTGCGATTTGCACGAAATTTGGCATAGCGTAATGAATAAGGTCTAGAATGATGTGTGTTAATTTTCGTTAAAATCGGTTCAGATCTAGATATAGCTCCCATATATATCTTCGTCCGATTTAAGGCAAATGGTGTACTAATGTCCCTATATATCTTTCGATTTGCACGAAATATGGCATAGCGTACTGAATAAGTGTAGAATGATGTGTGCAAAGTTTTGTGAAAATCGGTTCAGATTTAGATATAGCTCCCATGTATAGTTTCGCCCGGTTTTAGGTAAATAGTCCACAAAAGTCTCCAAATATCTTTCGATATGCACGAAATTTGGCACAGCGTACTGAATTAAGTCTAGAATGATGTGTGCAAAGTTTCGTGAAAATCGGTTCAGAGTTAGATATAATTCCCATATATATCTTCATCCGATTTAAGGTAATTGGTGCACCAAAGTCCCTATATATCTTTCGATTTGCACGAATTTTGGCATAGGGTACTAAATTAAGTCTAGAATGATGTTGCAAAGCTTCGTGAAAAGATCCATAGCTAGGCCGATTGACACAACGTACTAAAGTAATATAAATTAGTCTCTGGCTAGTTTCCCTGTAATCGGTTCAGATATAGATAAATAACAAAAACGCGACGTCTGTTAGAATACATATGTGCAATATACCCAAAGTGGTGAAGGGTTCATATAGTCGTCCCAGTCCGACTTTACTACTTTCCTTACTAGTTTAAAGAGTGATTTTGTGGGACAAGAACAAGGCGTAGATTTTTATACACTTCTCCACACTGTGGTACAGGGTATTATGTCTTTGTGCATATGCTTGTAGCTTTTGAGAATATGTATAGAATTACTTTCTAAGTCGATTTTTGCATATCCGTCCGTCCGTCTGTCTGTCCATGTTAAATTGTAAACAAAGTACAGGTCGCATTTATGATCCGAATCGGATGAAAATTTTGGCACAGCTCGTCCATTTGGCCCAAAAACGAACCCTATTGAAATTGGGAAAAATCGGTTCAGATTTAGATATTGCTCCCATATACATTTTCGTCCAATTTAAAATGATGCAGGAAAATCCCTATATATCTTCCGATTTGCACGACATTTGGCACAGCTTACTAAATTGAGTCTAATGTAAAAAAAAAATCTTGAAAATAGGTTTAGATTTAGGTATAGCTCCCATATATATGTTCCACAGATTTAAGGTAAGTGGTGCACCAAAGTCACTATATATCTTTCGATTTCCTTGAAATTTGGCATAGCGTACTGAATGAACCGTAGAACGATGTGTATTAAGTTTCGTGAAAATCGGTTCAGATTTAGATATAGCTCCCATATATATTTTCGCCCGATTAAATGTGAATGGTGTACCAAAACCCGTATATATCTTTTGATTTGGATGAAATTTGGCATAGCGTACTGAATTAAGTCTAGAATGATGTGTATTAAGTTTTGTGAAAATCGGTTCAGATTTGGATATAGCTCCCATATATTTTCGCCCGATTTAATTTTAATTTTGCACGAAGTTTGATAAAGCGTACTGAATTGAGTCTAGAAAGATGTGTTCCCTGAAAATTTGCCGGTTTTAAGACCCAAAGTTAGGCCGATTGCCACACAATTTCCACCTCGGTATCCAAAATATGTCTATCAGGAACAAAACGAGAATAAATTTGTTGAAATTATATCTCTTCATACTTGGATATAACTTCCATATCCGATTTAAGTAAATGTTGCACCAAATTCTTCATCTTTTTTTAATAATAGAATGACGTAAATGCGTGTAGAAGTACAGATGTAGCCCATATATATTTCCGACCGACTTCGTATTAATTGAGCTCCAAATATTCAACGGGTGCTCGTTTGATAGTTGCTTTAAGGGAACCTCTCCCATTTTAGATTATAAATTTTAAGATTTTCATTGGGCTGGTAAATGAATACCAATGCATGTTTAGGTTTGTAAATTTACAGATATATAATTGAAGATTTAAAAGAGAAGCAAAATAATTTTCAAACTTTTGTTTTGGTTGTTTTGTTGTTGTTTTTGTTGATTAAAGAAAAGTCCTTATTTTTGATGGCGGGCATGATAACTCCTCACTGGAACATCGGAATCCAGAAATTCCAACGGTGTTAGAATGAGCACATTTCTGGCTCTCGTATGAACTAGGATTTTTGATTTCGCTCAAAAATTAACCAAATGTCGGACCTTTGAAAAAAAAAACTTATGGAAATTTGCTCTATTTTTGACCACAAACTAAGTTAAAAAAACAGTGAGTGGAGCAGTATAGTCGGACGGAACCGACCATACGATACCCTACACAACTATCACGGGACTCTAACTTTCTGCGGATTTTTATTCCGAGCCCGGGCATCGATATTTGCATCCTTTTGCCCGATTAGAGGTCAATAGCATCACTTCCTTGCACTGACATATTTTCCGAATATTACTAATATTCGGTAATTGTCCATATTTCATTCCTCGTTGATTGTTTTGTGATGTTCGTCCTATAATTGTGGCCCATATATCGACTCAAAAAAAAAACAAAAATTAAGTTTTCGGCCCACTTCATCCCGAAATTATTATCTGATCATCACCGAATATTATAGGCGTTGTCCTTGACCATATCTGGAACCTCATGGAAATTTCAAAGCGATCAGCGCCATATTCCCGCCTTCTTGTGTGGTAATTCGTTATTAAATAATATCTGAATACGTAGACACCGGCAAATATTTAAGAGTAATTCCCCCATTCGGGAACATACGACAATATAATATACAGGCATGATTATTATTTGGCCCGATCCCCTTCTCTATGTAAAAAATTGCGATGTTCGGGCCATAATTGCGGTCTCTGGAGCGACCAGAAAAACCGACAAAAATTAAGTATTTGGTCCATTTCATCCCCCAAATATTAACCGATCTTTACCAAAAACAGTAGGGGTTTTCATTGGCCAGAACCCATCATACTTGCAAAATTTCGCGAAGATTGGTCCATAATTGTGGCCTGTATCGTGTTTACAAATTATAATGGACAGACGGACGGACGGACAAACATGACTAGATCGATTCGTCATTCAGTCGAGATATGACGATACTTAAAGTTGGATCTAGGACTAATATTTCGCGGCGTTACAAATTCTTGGGGCTACACAAAGCTATAATACCCTGACAACATAATTGTGTAGGGTATAATAAGGAAGTTTTACACCGATTGGCTTTATCCTAGTTTATACGATAGCTAAACATTCACAGAGAAACGTATCAAAATTTGGAACCGATTGGATTATCAGTTTCTGAGTTATCGTTCCCGCCATTCGAAAACATTGCTTCGAGAAAAATGCGTTTAAAGTTTGAGAAAGTTTCACTTGATGCGGACACAATAAATGGACTATATCTTCAAGAGTTCTTGAGATTTTCACTTGAAATTTTGTAAGGACATCCATGAATTAGTGTAGATTCGAAAAACTAAATAAAATTTGTTGACACCGAGAATGGGGGATTCCCTTAAATCTATTGCATATTTTTGTCCCATTTTAACAAATGAATTACATGTTTATGCATCGATCTAAGTCGGTTCACATTTAGATAGAGGTCACATATTTTAGTTAATCAAATTTTATTTCATAATATACCCATAGTGGTGAAGGGTATCATATAGGCGGCCCCATCCGACTTTACTACCTTCCTTACTGGTTTAAAATAAATTTTTCAACTTATATAGGGTGTGAATATTTTAAAGATTTTTTTTGAGACCAAACCAAGGCGTGATTTTTTTAAGCTTTTCTTTTCGCTCCACTGTGCTGTTGTTTTTGCTCTACTGTGCTCTTTAAAAAAACATGGTGTCTTACCATTTGTTTTCTTTTTTCCTTCATCTTGTCCTCTGTAAAATAAAACACGGCGAATGAAGTGTGTTAGAATGGAAAATTGAATAAACACACCAAGTTAAATGGTACAAAAAACTCCGTACAATAACAAAGCCAGGAAAGTTCAAATGACACATCCTTAAAAAAAAAACGAGCGACGCACATGCATGACACTCAGACCACAGCCACCGCATTCCTACAAATTAAAGATTTTGCGTTGTTTTTGTTGGCATTTAATTTTTCTCCGAACAGTAACAGTCAGCAATTGTGGGTTGTGGTTACCGCCATGAAGACATGACATTCCATTGATAAAAGATTAGAGTGGGAGAGTGGCTCTGACCGGGAGTGACTTTATTTGTCTTAGTTCTTTGTACGCTTGGTTGGTTCCCTCAAAGGGGCTTAAAAAGTCACTCCATTCATAAAAAGATTTACTTATGAACGTTGGGTGTTTATTGTTGCAATTGTGAGATTTTTGAGACGATCTTCTTGCTTTCTCCTTATTTCTTTCAACATGCATAAAATTGAACATTTTGTTATGGGTTAATGATTTATCATGAACATGGCCCTTGTGTTTATTGAAGTACTTTCTTGTGGCTCTTAAAAAATCATCCTTTATTTCATTATGTAATACGTACAACTTATTTTTCGACTATTATTTTCTTGAGTATTTAAAATTCTTCTACAGATCACATCTTATCTTTCTATGATTTATATTGCCGCAATTTACATTTCTATACATAACTTTTCAAATTAAAAATAATAATAATTTACATATTCTTTATATTTGTACACAAATTAAGAAAGCACTGAAATTATTCAAATAATTTAAGATTTCTTTACTTATCACAGCCCGGGTTTGATGCTCCTCCTCCACTCCTCTCATCTATTTATAAAACATCTCTCCTCAAATACAGACAAATGGAATGGGTAGATTATTGTTGCACTACCGTAGACTAATAACAATAAAAAAGGAAAGGACCAAAGGAGAGGGGGCCGATGTTGCTGCTGCCTCCTCTAGATAATATGTAAATGTTTAATAAATATTTATTAAAAGGTCCTGACTGTGAACCTTCAATTTCATGCGCTATATATGTCGTGAAAATATAACAGCAAATTTAACATTTCATCGTCATTGCCATCATCATCGTTACCGTTGTCTTCTTCTTCTTCGACATCGTCGTCCTCGTCCTGGTCGTCGAACAACAGATAAATTAAAGTCTTGAGTTCACAGGTGCGTGTGATAAGAAAAAGTTTATTCCAAAAAATTGGCTGTTAAATATTCATAAGCCACAATTTAAGTTAGCTTCATCGCTACCTATATCCCTGCCCGACTGTTTGGTCTTTGTCTAAGCCCATTTAATTGAAATTATTCAAATGATTTTCGGGAAATTTTTTTCTTGGTTGTTTTAAGTGTTGGATTTGTTTTTTCTAAAAATGAAATAAGAAGTGTTTGAATGTGAGTACTGTTCGTGAATTACAATGACATATGAGACCCTTGACGGAAGTTTAATGGGCTTGCTCTACTTCTGTCGCGGGTTGGCCGGGAATTGCAGTACCGTCGGGATTTCAGCCCATTTAAAAGGGTGGCGTAGGGGATGATAGATACCAAGCAAAGGCTCTGATTGGCTTTAAAATGGCGAAGTCAGGCTTATCTTGGTCCCTTTTTCATCTCAATTGTGGACACTGACCTCCCCGCGGTGTCACCTAGGTAGCTATTTTTCATCACCCGTTGAAAAAGTGAGCTAATATGTGTCGCGAGTTGACACATAAGAACTATAAAAATGGAGGCGTCGGGTTAGTTGCCCCCACTCGGAAAATCCCTCCTACTATGAAAAAGCAAAGAAAAACCAGTGAGCGGAGCAGTATAGTCGGACGGGGCCGACCATATCATACCCTACACAACTACCAAGAAAATCTAACTTTCTGCGATTCTATATTATGAGCCTGGGCAATATTTCGCGATATTTTCACTCTTTTGACCGACTAGAGGTCAACAAATATTACTAACATTCAGTACAGTACTTCTAATTGCTAGTCCAGATCCCCTCCACCGTGGGTTGTATTGTGATGTTCGGCTTTCAACTGTAGCCTATAGATCGACTCGAAAAAAACACATAATACATATACAAATACAATATGATCATCACGAAAATTATAGGCGTTTTCCTTGACCATACCTGGATCCTCATGGAAAATCTCTGAGCCATCAGTGCTATATTTTCGCCCCCTAGTGTGGTAATGGGTTACTAAATAATATCTGAATACGTAAGCAACTGCAAATATTTAGATGTAACTCCCACATCCGAATTCATACGACCATAAAATTGGTATCAATTTAGAGGTCAATCACTCCTCTTGGATATACTATCAACATCTCGGCTACATGTCCCTCAGGAGTAAATATATACGCCACAGAATACACTTTTTTGTCATTTTTCACACAAAAGTAAGGCTCCATTTGACCCGCTAAATACTGACCGATCTTTATCAAAACAGGCATGCTTATACTTTGGTCCAATCCCTTTTCTCCATGTAAAAATTCGCGATGTTTGGCCCATAATTGCAGCCTCTGGGGCGACCCGAAAATTCGACAAAAATAAAGTTTTTGGTCCATTTTATGCCCTAAATATTAACCGATCTTTCCCAAAAGCAATAGGGGTCTTCATTGGCCAGAACCCATCCTATATGCAACTTTTCGTGAAGATTGGTCCATAAATGTGTCCTATATCGTGTTTACAAATTATAATGGACAGACGGACGGACGACTCAGCTAGTCGAGATATGACGATCGGTATACTTAAAGGTGGGTCTGGGACCAATATTTCTCGGCGTTACAAACTCTTGGGGCTGCACAAACCTATGATACCCTGACAACATAGATATGTAGGGTATAAAAAACCAAACCCCCCTAATGTTGACGACCCCCGCAAACGTATAAAGGACCATGATCTGCAAATCTGCACTTGGAATGTGCGCACGTTGAACAGAACAGGCGCAGTGTTAGCTTTGGCGGATGTACTGAAGAAGTATAAAGCCGATATTATTGCCTTACAGGAAATGCCAAGGGAAAGAGGCTGGCGTAAATAAGTCAGACGATTACACCCTGTATTATAGCTACCATGAAACGAAACATGAATTTGGCTGCGGACTTATGGTCAACAGGAGAATAAAAGACCTCATCTCCAGATTCACTCCAGTAGATGAGCGAATTGCTATAATCCGCATAAAATCAATGTTCTTCTTCATCAGTCTTATTTGCGCCCATGTTCTGACCGAAGACAAAGATGATCAGACCAAAGACATATTTTATGAGCGCCTAGAAACAGTATATGACCACTGCCCTGACCATGATATTAAAATTCAGCTAGGAGATTTTAATGCAAAAAATCGGAAGGGAAAATATCTTTGGCCCCACCGTCGGAAAATTCAGCCTTCATGAAAAAACCTCTGACAACATCATGAGGTTTATTGACTTCGCGGCAGAAAAAACATGGTAGTTAGCAGCACCAGATTCAAGCATCTCGATATACCCAAGGCCACCTGGATTTCTCCAGATTAAACAGAAATAAATCAAATTGACCATGTTGTGATAGAGGGAAAGCATTCGTACAGTGTTTTAGATGTTCGATCGATACGAGGAGGGAATATCGATTCGGACCCTTACCTTGTGGCAGCCATGGTTCGCCCTCGTCTTAATGTAGCAGAAAAATGTGCGATCTAATGCATCGCCGAAACTCGACGTTAAAAAGCTGCAAACACAACAGATATCAGAGGCATACTCCGCTCAACTTACCCAGTTGCCTGATGAAAGCACTCCTTTTCCCGATATGAATATAAAAGCACAATAGCAAAGAATTGCCCACTCTCTACAAACTGCAGCAAAAGCAACACTTGGGTACCAAAAACTACCACCAAGAAACCCATGGTACGATCAGGAGTGTCGAAATGCTACTGATCTGAAAAACGCAGCGTATATGGCAACACTGCAGCCAGTAGCAACATGTACTGTGATGGAGAATTATCGGGAGAAAAGGAGAGAGCAAAAACATGTTTTCAGAAAAAAGAAGAAAAAACAAGAAAAGGTTTTGGTGCAGGCACATCCTCCTATGGAGATGAAGAAGGAAACCTGGTGACCGATACAGACAGCGTGGTGAGGATCTGGAAGGAGCATTTTGAAAAGCTGCTGGTATCAAATAGTGGCGATGAAGAATATACCCCAGAACCAATAAAATATGATGGTATAGGGTGTATACTATCTAGCCAAGATGAGGTCATAAAAGCAATTAATAGGCTCAAAAACAATAAAGCTGCAGAAGCCAGCGGGTTACCAGTCGAACTATTCAAGACTGGTGGTCAGATGCTTGTCAGGAACATGCACCAGCTGATTAGTACAATTTGGCTAGAGGAAGGCATGCCCAATGGTTGGAACCTCAGCATCCTGTGTCCGGTGCATGAAAAGGAGACAAGACGATATGTACCAACTATAGAGGAATTAGCCTTTTTCTCATCGCATATAAAGTGCTATCCAGTGTGCTGTGTGAACGATTGAAGCCAATGGTCAATGACATTATTGGACCATACCAATGCGGCTTGGCAAATCCACATTGACCAGATATCCACTCTGCGCCAAATAATGGAAAAGACCCACGAAAAACACATCGACACATATCACCTATTCGTCGACTATAAAAACGCATTCGACAGTCCTATCCGTTCAGAGGTGTTTAAAGCCATGTCTGCGTTCGGCATTCCTGCAAAATTAATACGGCTATGCAGGATAACTTTAAGTGGCACAAGGTCAGCAGTTAAAGTAGGAAAGGACCTATCGGAGCCCTTCAATACCGAACGAGGATTCAGACAAGGTGACAGTTTGTAGTGTGATATGTTTAACATCCTTCTGGAAAAGGTAATGCGACACGCAAAGGTGAACATAAATGGCACTCTGTACACCAAACAACTCACGCTACTCGCCTCCGGCGATAACATCGATGTAATGGGTCGAACATTGCGAGCGGTAACAGCCACCTTTGAACAAATTGAGAAGGATTCTGCCAAAGTGAGTCTGGCAGTAAACGGCGAGAAGACCAAGCTGATGGTATCAACGCGCAACTGTGGAACTTGAGAACTACAGCTTCGAGGTAGTCTACGATTTTATATACCTTGGTACCATAAATAAAACGAATAATATCAGTTTTGAAATTCGGGGAAGGGTTGTGAAGGCCAACAGATGCTACAATGTTCTGAGCAAACAACTCAAAAGCAAGGCCACCTCCCGCCAGACCAAACTCACACTCTACAAGACGCTGATACTACCCGTGCTGTTATATGGATCTTAAGCATGGGTACTTGCGCAAGCATATGAGGCAGCGCTTGGGGTGTTTGAGAAAAAAAAATCTCCGAAAGATCTACTGGCCGATCTGCGTCGACGGTGAATATCGGCGTGGAATGAACCACGAGCTTTACAATTCATACGCGCACATTGAGCTGCAGCGACTACGATGGCTAGGACATACTGTGCGAATGAATGAGAATGCCCAAGCTCAAAAGGCATATAAAAGCGAACCTACTGATGGTTTCCGTATAAAGGGGAGGCCACGAATTAGATGGAAAGACCAAGTAGAAAACAACATCTTGGAACGTGGTCTTTCAAATTGGAGGAGATGCACACAAGACCGACTCGCTTGGAAATCTTTTTTAAGCTCGGCTTATGGAACAACCGTTCTGTAACAAGCCAGTAAGTATGAGACCCTTGAAAAAAATCCACGTCTTGTATAATCTTTGAAAAATATTTTTTTAATAAATCCCCGCCTCTTATATCCTTTCCATATTCCACCCCACTGAGCTTCTGCCCTGTCATTTTTTCATCGAAAATGATGTCGATGGCCGTAGTAAAACGGGGACCTGGTTTTTAATGATTGTCATTATAAACTACGAATTTATTATGTCATTCATTTGCGGGTTATGAGTCTGTGCCTATCTATATCACACAATTCATTCGCTCTTTCTGCTTGCCTGCCAACCTGACTGTCATTCATTCATTTATATCGATATGTATGTACGTATGTATCCTTCAACCACAAAATGGGTTAAAGATGAGAATGAAGACATGGTAGCCACCATAACTCGCATTTGGGCTAGTGATAAAGTGATGATGTTACGGTTGGATGGTGTCCTCGCTTCTCATTGCAGGTTACTGGTGTTAGATATGATTTTTACACACTCACACCATTATAGAAGTCACCCTAAAAAATGCATAAATTCATGTAAGGAAGATGTCATTACATCTGCCCCAATCCCCCCACCCCATATTCTCTGTTCTTTTTTTCACATAAAAATGAAAAACTTTACTTCCTTCAGACTTGAGAATAGAGTGTTATCATTTCACGCTGTCGTTGTTGTTGTTCCTGCTGCTGGATTTTTTTTCTGCCGTTCCTTGGAAAGGAAATGACTGAATGAAGTGGAGGCAAGTCAGCGAGTGGCTGTACAAAGTTTTCTCATTAAACTTAATTATTGTCGTGCAGTAAAAAGTGCGTGAAAATTTATGCCACCAAAGAGTTGTTGTCGCATTTGCATTTTAACAAATTTTCTAACCGTCAGTCGTGTGCTTCGCATCTACTTCATGGCCGTTCTTGTCGTTGTTGGTGTTGTTGTCACCATCATCTTCTTTGCCGTTTGTCATCAACATTTTGTCTTCAAGGATATAAAATGAAGTATTGCGTATTGCGTTGCCTTGCCCAACCGCATAATCATATCTTTGCATGTTCGAGTATATGGTAGCAATAATAATAATAACAATAACAACAACAAAAATTAAATCATAAGAATGTTATTAAACTTTATTAGATGTCACCCACTGACAACAACAGCAACAACACTGATAACATTTCATTGGAGTTGAAGAATGTTTTCGGAGTTGTTTTTTTGGTTTGTCTTTCTTTATGTCAGTTTGTCCATAAAACAATATTAACAATAACAACAACAACCAAAATGTATAATTTGATTTTAATTCTGTCGAACTGTGGTTCGCACGAGATTCACATTTTGGAAAAATTGGCTCATGTGCATCTATATCTTAGAATTACCAGATTTGATCACACAGACTTTTTCCAAAACACGAAATCACGGAAATAATTTTTCTACCACTGTAGAGACAAAAAAAATCGGACGGGAAATAATCCTTTGAAGGAAAGGTTTATCTTTGATCACAACTTACAAATGGGAGCTTGGTCTCAACATGGACTAATATTGACAATTTTCTACCAAGAAGTTGTTTAACCACCATGAAGCTGGTATTCAAAATTAAGGGTCCTTTGCTTGAGAAATTTCTTTAGGACCATAAATGTATCTAAGGAACTGCTTTTGTGGAAACCACGTAAAAACATGAAACTTTTTTGTAAATATTGTTTTCCTACAAGAATTCAAAATCGCATTACTCGTAAAAATGCAGTTAACGTCATCAATCCCATATAAATAAGGCAGTATCGTTAAATAGAGGATATACAAAATCGTGGTTCTATACTGAAAACTCCTTGAGATAATATTTTTTTACACACCAGGAAACCCTTATTCTAAGTAAAACCACTTCGGTTGAAATTTTCGAATTATCTACCTTATCACGATAGTTCCTATAAATATAGGTATAGACAAATATAAAAATCCCGATATGTGTCCAAACCTAAAATAGGTAGTATTCTCGATATTGATAACATTTACTACGAAGATTTACCATCCAATGAGAATTAAAAATATTAAATGGCTACCATGTCGGTAGGTAAACGTTTGCGAAATTTTCCAAATATCAAAAATTTAGGATTCCATTCTTTGGAGGCTATACTAAAACGGAAAATATATTGATAACAGTTTGTATAATGATTTGACACCCAATACAATTAAGTGAGCGAACGGGGCCGACCAAATGATACCCTACATAACTACCATGAAAATCTAACTTTCTGCGGTTCAGATCTAGGGCATTCTTTCTCCGTGGCATCCTTTTGCAAATATTTTTTTCGAACTGAATTGGAACCTTGGCCTATCATCATGTAAACATCCGTACAAAGTAGTTAGTCAGATCCCCTTCACAGTGTAAAGCGTGTGATATTCTGCATATAATAATGGTCTCTAGAACGACCTGACAAAAATAAAGTTTTCGGGTCATTGCACCCCCTAAGTTTTATTTACCGAAAATTACAGAAGTCGTCTTTGACTATAACCGAAACTTCATGTAAAATTTCAAGTTGACATTTCCGGCCTCTAGTGCGGTAATAGTAATACTAAACTATACTATAACACATAGACGCCTTTAAATACTTACGTATAATACCCACATCCGAGTACATATAACAATATAATTGTTATCAATTTAAAAGGTCTGGGATATGCTATCATCTTCTCCGTCTCATTTGGTTTTTTCCAAAAAATGCATGGGTCCATTTGACCCGCTAGATATTGATTGATCTTCATCGAAACAGATATGCTTCTTCTTCGGGTCATAATTGTGGCCTCCAGACCAGAAAATAAAGTTTTTGGTTCATTACGAAATGTTATAATACCCTGACAACAAAATAGTGTAGGATAAAAATATTACATTAACCTCAATGCGATGTAGACCCATCGCCGGTCGATGGGATTTTTATCATAAATAGTACACGCTCCATAGTATGTAGGTTATATTAATTTCAATAATCAAAATAATCATTTTCGACCCTTTAAACTATATATTCTTGATCAGCGTAAAATTGTATGACTATTTAACCATATCCGCTTGTCTGCCTGTCGTAATTACTATAGCCCCTAATTTGTTATATCGTATTTTTATTGGGTACGAAATTTCTACACTAAAATGATAAATGTAGGTCCACTTTTTCTGGTAGCTCCATACAACAGTACTCTCAATTTTCAATATTCAATTTAGTACTTCGAGTTCTTATTGCGAGGCAAATCTCTCCACAAAAAATTATAAACATAGGTCAATTTTTTCGTGTAGCTCCCATATAAGGGTACGTCCAATTTTCTGGTTAGTCGTTACTCTTCAAAGTATGGAAATCTAAGACGATCTAGACATCTGTTGTAATCATTCCGCATTCTAAGGATGTCGCCATAGAAAACTCGAACATGACGATCATTAAATATATCGGCCATGATTTAGGCATCTCCCCCATTTTATACTATGCGTTATCAGTATGAGTCCACGTTTTGGGATTTTAGTGAAAATCTTCATTAAAAATTGCTGATATTTTTATTTGGTGTACATTATGGTTTACATAAATCGATTTGGAGAACCACTTTTTGGTGTGTTCCATATATTTTCATGTCAAGTACCTATGGTGGATGGTATCCAAAGTTCGGCCCGCCGAAGTTAACACTTCTTATACCCTTCACCACAATATGGTACTATGTCTTTGTGTATATTTTTGTAACAGACAAAAGGAAACCAGATCGACACATGGTTCCTTTTGAGAATATGCATAAAATCACTTTCAAAGTCGATTTATGCATGTCCGTCCGTCTACAGATGTTAAATTGTAAACAAAGTACATTTATATCCGATTTGGAAGAAATTTGGAACAAGTCACTTATTTTGCCCAATGACCTATTAAAATTGAAGAAAATCGGTTCAGATTTTGATATAGCTTCCATATATATTTTCGTCCGATTTACGATAAATGGTGCACCAAAGTCCGCATATATTTTTTTAGAATTACACGAAATTTGGCGTAGCGCACTAAATAAGGATAGATGATGTGTGCTAACATTCGAGAAAATCGCGTCAGATTTGTATATAGCTCCCATATATGGTTTTGTCCAATTTTATGAAAATGGTGCACCAAAGTCCTTATATATCTTTCGACTTGCACGAAATTTGGCATAGCGCTCTGAATTAGGATAGAATGATGTCCGTTAAGTTTCATGAAAATTTGTCCAGATTTAGATATAGCTCCCGTATATATGTTGGTTCGATTTAATGTAAATGGTGCACCAAAGTCCGTATATACCTTTCGATTTGCACGAAATAGCGTACATAATTATAGGTCTAAAATGATGTGTGTTTTCAGGAAACTTGAAAATTGGTTCAGATTTTGATATAGCTCCCATATATATTTTCGTCCGATTTAATGTAAATGGTATACCATTTACTTCAGATTTTATGTAAATTGTGCACTAAAGACCCAAAGTTTGTCCGATTTATATAAAGTGTGTGGCAATAAATTAATCTCTGACAAGTCTTTTTGAAATCGGTTCAGATTTAGATATAGCTTCTACATATGTATTTTCGTCCGGTTTTCTCAAAATTGATAATTGAACCTAGAAGTTAGACATAAATGCTGCACCAAACTGCCCAGGTGGGTTCGATTGGCACACAATTTTACACACCGTACTGAAGTTACTATAACATAACATGTGATAAGTATTGTTGAAGACGGTTCAGATTTAGATATAGCTCCTATATATAGTTAGATATAGCTTATATATATATATATATATATATTAGTCCGACTTTAAGCAAATGGTGCAAAAAACTCCTCATGTTTATCTTTCTTTAACCCTATGGTCAATAACCAAAAAAGTATACGTAGATCAATAACCGTGGTACATTTGTACCCATCCAAAGATAGCTCTGTAACTCATTAAAAAATTGGACTATCGTGAGGTTTTTTGTTTTAAATTAGTCTATACGGATCTGCTCTAGATGTAGGAACTCAAAATTATTATACACTTCACCACACTGTGGTACAGGGTATTATGTCTTTGTGCATATGTTTGTAACAGGCAAAAGGAAACGAGATAGACACATGGTTCCTTTTGAGAATATGCATAGAATCACTTTCTAAGTCGATTTATGCATGTCCGTCCGTCTGTCCATGTTAAATTGTAAACAAAGTACAGGTCGCATTCATGATCCGAATTGGATGAAATTTGGCATAGGTTACTTATTCGGCCCAAGGACGAACCCTATTGAAATTGGGAAAAATCGGTTCAGATTTAGATATAGCTCCCATATATATATTTAACCGATTTAATGTAAACGGTCCCTATATATCTTTCGATTTGCACGAAATTTGGTACAGCCTAATCATTTAGGTCTCGAATGATGTCTGCCAAGTTTCGTGAAAATCGGTCCAGATTTAGATATAGCTCCCATATATAGTTTCGTCCGATTTCATGTAAATGGTGCCCCAAAGTCCCTATATATATTTTGATTGGCGCGAAATTTGGTATACCGTACTGAATTAAGCCTAGAGCGATGTCTGCCAAGTTAGGAGAAAATCGGTCCATATTTAGATATAGCTCCCATATATAGTTTCGTCCGATTTGATGTAAATGGTCCACCAAAGTCCCTAAATATCTATCGATTTGCACGAATTTTGGCATAACGTACTTAATTGAGCCTAGTATGATGTCTGCCAAGTTTCGTGAAAATCGGTCCAGATTTAGATATAGCTTAAAGTAATTGACGTACTAAGGAACCAATAGGAACAGAACGTTCTGAAATTAGTATAACCTAACCTGTGACAAGTTTATTTGAAATCGCTCAATATTTGGATAGAGCTTCTATATATATATATATATTTGCCCGATTTCAAGTAAATTGGGCATCAAGCTCCTCATGTTAGTCAGATTGACATCAAATTTTGCACAACTTACAAAATTGAGCATAGAATTACGTAGTTGCGTTTTCTAGAAGTGCAGACATAGCCCAACGGATGACCTATTTATATTTATTTGAAGTCGATTGATATACTTCATGGATAGATCTAGGTAGATTCACATTTAGATAAATATCACATTTTTTTCATCCAATTTTATGTTATAGTCCTGTTTAATATACCCATAGTGGTGAAGGGTATCATATAGTCGGCCCCGTCCGACTTTACTACTTTCCTTACTGGTATATACATTAAAATAATATATATTTAAATCCATGTTTTAATGATAATCTATCTAAAACAATCATAGTATATTCGTTATAGCTTTCGAATGGGTTAAGCTTTTTAGTTATTTTATTTTTGTGGCCCTGGACAACATGGGGCCATCAGGGCGACTCGTGGAAATTATAAACTACCTTGGTTTTCCTTTGGTATACAGGGACTAAAATAATTACCAAGAACTCAAAAAGTGGCTGATATGCACAAAACATACTGAAATTAGTATAACCTAACATGTGACAAGTTTCGATGAAATCGGTATAGATTTCCATATAGCTTATATATATATATATATATATATATATATTGGTCCGATTTTAAGGAAATTGTGCACCAAACTCCTCATGTTTATCAGTTTATCAGATGTTTATCCAAATAATCAAAGGGTGTCCGTTTGATATTTGCTTAAATGGAACCCCACCCATTCTCGATTTTAATTTTTCAAGATTTTCAATGGGCTGGAAAATCGCCGATTTTTGACCAAAACCCAGTTAAAAAATAAGGAAGATCTTCACCGATTGGCCCTATCCTAGTTCATACTATAGCTATACACTCACAGAGAAACGTGTAAAAATTTGGAATCGATTGGATTATTAGTTTTTGAGTTATCGTGCCCGCCATTCGCAAAAGAGAAAAACGCGTTTAAAGTTTGAGAAGCCCTTTAGCCGTCACTTTATGCTGACACAATAAATCGGCTATATTTTCAAGAGTTCTTGAGGTTTTTATTTTGTAGGGACATTCTTGAATTAGTGTAGATTCGAATTAAATCAAAAAAAAAATTTTGACCCCGAGAATAGGTGGGGTCCCCTTAAATTGATTTACATAATATTGTTCCATTGTAAGAAACAACTCTAAGACCAACTGAAAAAGGTGGTATAGGCATGGTATGGCATGTTAATGGTCTTTAAAAGAACGACGTCCTTTAGGATTCAACTGTTGAATATACCCAAAGTGGTGAGGGGTACCATACAGTCGGCTCCGTCCGACTTTACTAATTTCCTTACTGGTTTTCAACTAAAAAATTGTATCGCTTTGTTTTTATAAAATAATATAATTAAAACAATTAATTTTTAATTAATAATATTTTAAATCTTCATGTTCATTACACCGTACCACTTATTTTCTCTCTAATTTATATCTTTGCAGATAGACTAAGAAGTTTTGAAGTAGAACAATTCATTAAACTTAATCTGCAAAATTATTACATGTAAGTATTATTAATGAATTTAAATTATATACTCAAAAAATCGTTGTTGTTCTAAAAATATTTTTTGTTCATGCATACCACTGTATCTCCCTTTCATTTAATAACTTCAAATCATTACGGCAAAACAAATGAAGTGGAATAATAACTTTTGTTTTTCACTTCATCACTTTTTTGAAATACAACAGAAACAAGAAGAAATATTTTATGATTGGTAATAAAACAAATTCCATTACTCCTACCACACGCACACACACAAATTTATACTCGAATGATGTTTGTAAATTTTATTGAATTTTTTTTTTTTAACAACAACAACAAATGAAGGAGAAAAACTTTACTGGTATTATGATAATAAAATTCCGTAGTGCAAACACATTTTAAGTATAATTATTAAGTGAAATAAAATTACACATACATATATGTATACTACATATAGAGGTAGATGAAAATGGTCGAAATGGAATTCTTCTTGATTAAGATTAATTACCAAACACATGAGTCAACAAATATCTGAAAATTCCGTCGAAAATATTTGACATAGCCTATATTAGATTTGATAGCCTATATTAGATTATTTACTATTCAATTCACAGAAATCTGATACATCAAACATAAGTACTTCATTTTGAGACGAAATATCGATGCATTCATTAATTCAAATTTGCTAGTCTACTTTTATAAATATTACAATAATATATAAATAATTTCCACCTTTTTGATATGTCAGCTACTTATTCCGCTCCCCATTAATATTTCCATCAGCTTTAACACCAACCGAACAAAATACCAACACTCTGTGTGTACCTTTGTACGTGTGTGTGTGGGGCCACCAACCATTTGCCATTTTGCCGCAATGACAGTGACTAATAAAAGTAGACATTTCCCATGGAGAAAAAATCCAAATGGTGACATGCGAAACCGCAACATCATAGATAACTCCAGTCTGCACACAATTACACAATTACTATCGGCATCATCATCGTCGTCGTCGTCAGGATCTCCTGTTTGCCACCATCAACAACATGGCTGACAAACAGGATTTTGATATATGTTAATATCTGATGACAGTTATATGATTCCGTAACTCATAAATATCAGATGCATTGTTGGATATTTTTAAGTGACAATTTTTATTATAAATATCGATCAGATAGATACTGTTTGTAAATGCACTACTGTGATGCATGATGTAACATAATAAATATATATAAAACATTTATAATAAATTAATATTAGGGTGGTAGTAGAGGGACGATTTTCCAAAACAAAATTCTGGGACCTATCACAACAAAGATATAAGCAAGACGTGGATATTTTGAAGAATATTTCTTCAGGGGCCAACATAAGGCGTGGATATTTTTTTTAGGGTCTAGCAAAGGCGTGGATTTTTTAAAGAATATTTTTTCAGGGTCTACCAAAGGCGTGGATTTTTTAAAGAATATTTTTTCAGGGTCTACCAAAGGCGTGGATTTTTTAAAGAATATTTTTTCAGGTTCTACCAAAGGCGTGGATTTTTTAAAGAATATTTTTTCAGGTTCTACCAAAGGCGTGGATTTTTTAAGGAATATTTTTTCAGGGTCTACCAAAGGCATGTAGGGGATGACAGATACCAAGCAACGCCTCTGATTGGATTTAACATGGCGAAGTCAAGGCTTATCCTGGTCCATCTTTCATTTCAATTGTGGGCACTGACCTCCCCGCGGGGTAGCATAAGAACCATAAAAAATGGGTTGAGGCGTCGGGTTAG
This sequence comes from Musca vetustissima, assembly GCF_032173495.1. Lineage (NCBI taxonomy): Eukaryota > Metazoa > Arthropoda > Insecta > Diptera > Muscidae > Musca > Musca vetustissima. The sequence goes on from NW_026885595.1 coordinate 42,915, forward strand.
TTGCCCACACTCGGAAATCCCCTCCTACTATGAAAAAAACAAAGAAAACCAAATCCCTCTTAAGTTGACGACCCCGGCAAACGTATAAAGGACCATGATCTGCGAATCTGCACTTAGAATGTGCGCACCTTGTATAGAACAGGCACAGTTTTCGCTTTGGCGGATGTACTCAAGAAGTACAAAGCCGATATTATTGCTTTATAGGAAATGCGATGGAAAAGGACAGGCGTAAGTAAATCAGACGATTACGCAAAATTCTGCTAGGAGATTTTAATGGAAAAATCGGAAGGGAAAATATTTTTTGCTCCACTGTCGGAAAATTCAGCATTCATGAAGAAACATCCGACAATGAGGTTGATTGACTTTGCGGCAGCAAAAACCATGGTAGTTAGCAGCACCAGATTCAAGCATATCGATATACACAAAGACACCTGGATATCTCCTGATCAAGCAATTAGAAATCAAAATGATCATTATGTGATAGACGGAAGGCATTCATCCAGTGTATAAGACTCTCAAGACACCTGGATATCTCCTGATCAAGCAATGAGAAATCAAAATGATCATTATGTGATAGACGGAAGGCATTCATCCAGTGTATTAGACTCTCGATCGATTCGGACCATTACCTTGTGGCAGCCAAGGTTCGCCTCCGTCTTAATGTAACAGCAAAGATGCGATCTAACACAACACGGAAACTCGACGTCGAAAAGCTGCAAACACAACAGGTAGCCTAGGCCTACTCCGCTCAACTTACCCATCTGCTTCACGAAAGCACTTCTTGTGCCGATAATGGTATAGAAATACAATGGCAAAGAATTGCCACCTCCATACAAACTGCAGCAAAATCAACACTTGGGTATCAAAAACCACCACCAAGAAAACCATGGTACGATCAGGCGTGTCGGAATACAGTAGTCAGACTGAAGTCCGGAAATTTTACCAACAAGTATAACACCAAACCGAAGGCTTTGGTGCAGTCACATACTCCTGTAGAGTTGAAGATGGAAACCTGGTATACAGAAACCTGATATACAGATTACGTGTTGAGGATCTGAAAGGTACATTTTGCAAAGCTTCAGGTATCAAATAGTAACTGTTGAGAATATACCTCAGAACCATTAAGAGATGACGATATAGGGTGTATACCAAAAAAACCAAGATGAGGTTAGAATAGAAATTAATCGCCTAACTATTCATGACCAGTGGTCAGATGCTGTTAAGGAGCATGAACCAGCTGATTGGTACAATGGCTAGAGGAACGCATACCCAATGACTGGAATCTCAGCATCCTGTGTCCTGGCACAAAAAGGAGAAATGACGATATGTGCCAACTATAGTGGAATAAGTCCCCTTCCCATGGCATATATTGCTGTGTGAACGACTGAAGGCATTGGTCAATGTCATTATTTGACCTTACCAATGCGGCCTGGCAAATCGTCTATTGGCTAGATTTTCACTCTTTCACTCCAAATCCTGAAAAAGACCAACGAAAAACACATCGAGACAATATACCCATTCGTCGACTATAAAGCGGCATTCGACAGCCCTATCCGTTCAGAGGTTTTTAAAGCCATGTCTGCGTCCGGCATTTCTGGATAACTTTAAGGGTCTACCAAAGACGTGGATTTTTTTAAAGAATATTTTTTCAGGGTCTACCAAGGGCGTGGATTTTTTAAAGAATATCTTTTCAGGGTCTACCAAAAGCGTGGATTTGTTTAAAGAATATTTTTTCAGGGTCCACCAAGGGCGTGGATTTTTTTAAAGAATATTTTTCAGGGTCTACAAAAGGCGTGGATTTTTGAAGGAATATATTTTCAGGGTCTACCAAGGACGTGGATTTTTAAAAGAATATTTGTTCGGGGTCTACCAAAAGCGTGGATTTTTTAAAGAATATTTTTTCAGGGTCTACAAAAGGCGTGGATTTTCCAAAGGATACTATTTTAGGGTCTACCAAAGGCGTAGATTTTTGGAAGAACATTTTTAATAGTCTACCCAAGGCGTGTTTGGTTGAAAGAACATTTTGTGCAACCCAAACAAGGCGTGGAATTTTTAAGGAATACTTTTAGTGACCTAAATAAGCCGTGGATTTTTAAAAGAATATTTTTTAGGGACCTATAAAAGGCGTGGATTTTGTAAAGAATATTTTTTCAGGGTCTACAAAGGGTGAATTTTAAAAGAGTGTTTTTTCTGGTCTGCCAAAGGGTGGGTCTTTTAGGGTCTACCAAAGGCGTGGATTTCTTAAAGAATATTTTTCAGGGTCTGCCAAAGGCATGTATTTTTAAAGAATTTTTTTTCTGAGTCTACCATAGCAAGGATTTTTAACGAATGTTTTTCTGGTTCTGCCAAAGGTATGGATTTTTAATGAATGTTTTTTCTGAGTCTACCATCGCGAGGATCATTAAATAATGTTTTTTCTGGGTCTACCAAAGGTTTGGATTTGTTTAAGAATATTTTTCAGGCTTGGATTTTTTTAAGAATATTTTCTCAGGGTCTACAAGACTTGGATTTTTAAAGAATATATTTTTCAGCAATATTTTTACTACAAGATTTTCTTCTCTATTTGCCTTACCCTATTAAATACATACATTTCATGTATACAATTTATTTATTTATATTTTCTTTGTCGTCACAATCGACCAACAACAGTGCACCACGCGTTGACAACATCTAGAGCTTCATAATAAAATTATTAGCATATTCGGGGAAAAGAGTGCGGGAGAAATTGGCATGTGTGTGAGCGGGAGGGTAGCTTAAATGAATGTGTCAAAAGTAACATTAATGCTTTATTGACAGTTTATAAGTTGTAAATTGCAATGGTGATAGTTAGTGTGTGTGTGTGTGTCTGTGTGTTTGTATGTTGATTTTTATAATGCATGCAAAACGCTTATATTTCACTTGAACTCAATCGATATTTTATAAATGAAAGCTTGTTGCAATTTATGGTTAACAGGACAAGTTGCGATTATATATATTTTATTATTATACATTAATTTGAGAAGTTAATTATAAATTGTGATAGTAGATACTTTTTTAAAGGAAAGTTTGTTTTTAAATAACAGTTTATATTTTAATGGAAACAATTTAATATTTAATTATTTATTTAAAAAAGAACTGGAATCATTTTAAATTCTTCGGAGAAATTATAACTCATGTGTGAAATTCTAATATACATGAATCCGAGGTGTCGTATGAGTATATGAAATTAATGTTTCGATACGTATACGCACTATGTACATGGTTTTTATGTAAATGGCGCACCATACTGCCAATATTGGCCCGATTTAGGCACAATTTTACACAGAGCACTGAATTGGGTGTAGATTGATATACGCCAAGTTTTGTTGAAATCGGTTCAGATTTGGATATAACTCTCATATATAAATTCGTCCGATTTTAGGTAAATAGAGCACCATACTGCTAATATTGGTCCGATTGAGACAAGATTTTATACAGTGTACTGAATTATGTCCAGATTGATGTATGCGAAGTTTTGTTGGAATCGGTTCTGATTTAGATATAGCTCCCATTTATAGTTTCCTCTGATTTTAAGTAAATGGTGCACCAAACTCCCAATATTTGTCCGATTGAGACATCATTTTGGACATCATACTGAATTAATTCCACCAAAAATTCAAGTCTGCCCGATTGACATGTAATTTTTTTATAGATTTCAGAATGTCATGTGCATGATTTTTATTGGTTCAAATATCTATGTGGATAGACTACAGAGACGTACTCATACAAACAATTTGTTCTGCAATGACAATTTTCATATTGAACCAAAAACTTCCGCCCAACCACCGATATAAAACTTGGGTACGCTGGTAATGGCCTCAAATAAGTTTGCCTCATAAATTGCCGTATTTTGGAGATTTTATACACATGTTCCACCTTACCATGCTTTGTCAAAATCGGTCGACCTTTAGGGGTTTTAAGATTTTAAGAAAAATCTCCATTTTTAATTGCTGAAATTCTCATTTGGTGGTCTACAACAATCGCAGGATACAAATATCGGTTTTGATATGTTCCCCATATTTTAATTTCAACTATCAGTATACCTATGGTGGAGGGTATCCAAATTTCAGCCCAGCCGAATTTAACGCCTTTCATTCACTTGCTTTCTTTCAAAATCTTAATTAGAGTACCCAAAAAACTTGTATGTGTATATTTTGTTGTATATATCGACAGATCTAATTATGACCAAAATATGGACTCTCTGCCTCATAGTGCATTCGCCTAATTAACTTTTTTTAAATAACATAAACAACAATAATTATTCATAGACATTTAAATTCTGACAAAATAAATTAGGTTTATTAAAAATTCCCTTATCACTGTCAACAAACCTCTTTCAAAACTCGCAAAATTATAATTTACTTTTGTCACAATATTTGCAAAATGAAATCTGATTATTGTTCAGCGACAATGGTTAATATTTTATCTTAAGCACAAAAGAACCTGCTACCCAAATACAGGTTCAATGCACTATGACAATAAATTTATTTTCTTTATAAAAACCCAGTTCAATGCACCCGTAATGCAAATGATAAAAAACTTAATGAAAATAAAAATCTTTATTAACTTAAGTCATGATTTGCATTAAATACATAAAGCAACAAAAATATAAAATTCTTGGTATTCTGTCTAACAATTAGTCGACAACACATTTGCTACATTACGTTTACGATTTTTTGTTCTCTCTTTTTCCATTTTATTTAATTTTTCTTCTTTCACATAACAATTACCATGCAAAGAAGCAACAAAATGAAATTAAGAAAAAACAGAGACACACACACTCACACAAAAAACGAACAATTTGGCATCATCAGCTCCGGCAGCAGAACCAAACCACCAGCAACCCATCCATGTAACACATTCAACATTTCACCACATTCATTGTTCAAATGTGTTGCAACCGCAACATAAATAAGCTCTATACCGCGAGCCTTCATTCCAACACCATTACCGCTGACACCACGAATGCCACCAGAATAACAGCAACAACAGCAGCAGTAAAAGGAATAGTAGAAGCAGCACCGTCAGCATCATCTCACCATCAGTGGCAGTTGCAATGGCAACGACAACAGCAACTTAATTTTAATTTCTTTACAACAGCAGCTCATCCACATCACTCACACATACACACACATGTCCTCACTTGTCGTTGTTGTTGTCTTTTATAGCCTGAAACACATGAAAAGGAGGGTATATAAATTTTGTCAAGCTCTTTGCAACACTTCGAAATATTCACCAGAGACTCCATAAATTGAAGCGGTTCAAGGATCATAGGATAGCCCCTTGTACGGGCATTGAAAAAATATTCTTTAAAGGATCCACGCCTTGTACGGGCCTTGAACAAATATTCTTTGAAGGATTCACGCCTTGTACGGGCCTTGAAAAAATATTCTTTAAAGGATCCACGCCTTGTACGGGCCTTGAAAAAATATTCTTTGAATGATCCACGCCTTGTAAGGCCCTTGAAAAAATATTCTTTTAAGGATCCACGCCTTGTACGGGCCTTGATAAAATATTCTTTAAAGATCCACGCCTTGTACGGGCCTTGAAAAAATTTTCTTTTAAGGATCCACGCCTTGTACGGGCCTTGATAAAATATTCTGTAAAGATCCACGCCTTGTACGGGCCTTGAAAAAATATTCTTTAAAGGATCCACGCCTTGTATGGGCCTAGAAAAAAATATTCTTTAAAAAATCCACGCCTTTTATGGACCTTGCAAAATATTCTTTAAAGGATCCCCACCTTGTACGGGCCTTTGGTAGACCTTGAAAAATATTCTTTAAAAAATCCACGTCTTTGTTAGACTCCGAAAAAATATACTTTAAACCAGTGAGCGGAGCAGTATAGTCGGACGGGACCGACCATATGATACCCTAAACAACATCCACGAAAATATAACTTTCTGTGGTTATATATTCTGAGCATGGAAAATATTTCGCTATATTTGCACCCTCTTGACCGACTAGAGGTCAACAAATATTACTAATATTCAGTAAATCCCTTCTAATTACTTGTCCAGATTCCCTTCACTGTGGGTTGTGTTATGATGTTCGACTTTCAATTGTGGTATCAATTTAAAGGACAACCACTCATCTTGGATATACTATCAACATCTCGGCTCTATGTCATTCAGGAGTAAATATATACGCTATAGAATACAAATTTTATCATTTTTCACACAAAAGTCAGGATCCATTTGACCCGTTAAATATTTATCGATGTTTATCAAAACAAGCATGCTTATTCTTTGGCCCAATCCCCTTCTCCATGTAGAAATTCGCGGTGTTTGGGCCATAATTGCGGCGACCAGAGCGACCAGAAAATCGATTTTGGTCCATTTCATCCCCTAAATATTAAACGATCTTTACCAAAAACAATAGGGGTCTTCATTGGGCAGAACCCATCCTACATGCAAAATTTCGTGATGATTGGTCCATAACTGCGGCCTGTATCGTGTTTACAAATTATAATGGACAGACGGACGGACACACATGTCTAGATCGACTCAGGTAGTCGAGATATGACGATCGGTATACTCAAAGGTGGGTCTAGGACCAATATTTCGCGGCGTTACAAACTCTTGGGGCTGCACAAAATTATAATACCCTGACAACACAGTTGTGTAGGGTATAAAAATCCACGCCTTTGTTAGACCCTGAAACAATGTTTTTTAAATAATCCACTCCTTTGTTAGAACATCGTCGAAAATATTCTTTAAACAAGAAAGTAGTAAAGTCGGACTGGGCCGACTCTATGATACCCTTCACCACTTTGGGTATATTTTACATCCTAACAGGCGACGCGTTTTGTTATATATCTATATCTGAACCGATTTATGGGAAACTTGTCAGAGAGTAATTTATATTGTGTTGTGTCAATCGGCCTAGCTATGGATCTATTCACGAAGCTTAGCAACATCATTCTAGACTTAATTCAGTACCCTATACCAAAATTCGCGCAAATCGAAAGATATATAGGGTCTTTGGTGCACCAATTACCTTAAATCGGATGAAACTACATATGGGAGCTATATCTAAATCTGAACCGATTTTCACGAAACTTGCAGACATCATTCTCGATCTTATTCATAACCCTGTGCCAAATTTCGTGCACATCAAAAGATTTGCAGGGACTTTAGTAGACTATTTACCTAAAATCGGGCGAGGCTATATTTGGTAGCTATATCTAAATCTGAACCGATTTTCACGAAACTTGGCAAACGTCACTCTAGACCTTATTTATTACACTGTGCCAAATTTCGTGCAAATCAAAAGATTTCCAGGGACTTTAGTGGACTATTTACCTAAAATCGGACGAAAATATATATGGGAGCTATATCTAAATCTGAACAGATTTTCACGAAACTTGGCGCACATTATTCTATACCCAATTCAGTATGCTGTGCCAAATTTCGTTCAAATCGAAGCATATTTAGGGACTTTGGTGCACCATTTACCTTTAATCGGACGAAGATTTATATGGGAGCTATATCTAAATCTGAACCGATTTTTCCCAATTTCAATAGGTTTCGTCCTTGGGCGAAATGAATGAGCTGTGCTAAATTTCATCCAATTCGAATTATTAATGCGACCTGTACTTTGTTTAAAATTTAACATGGACAGACGGACGGATAAGCATGCATAAATTGACTTTGAAAGTGATTCTATGCATATTCTCAAAAGGAACCATGTGTCTATCTCGTTTCCTTTTGCCTGTTACAAACATATGCACAAAGACATAATATCCTGTACCACAGTGTGGTGAAGGGTATAAAAATCCACGCCTTTTTAAGAACCTTGAAGAAATATTCTTTAAAAAACCCACGCCTTTTTGAGGACCGTGAAAAAATCCACGCCTTGTATGGATCCCTGAAGAAATATTATTTAAAAAATCCACGCCTTTGTTATATCCTGAAAAAATTACCCTTGTAGTATCAACCAAAAATTGTGTTGACCTACCCTCCCCTTTTTGTAAGTCTTAAAGTCTTTATCGCCCAAAGCGGTTTCCCATCGCAACATGACTTAAGCACAACTTATGTTCTGTGACAGAGATGCAGCAGCTACAGCTGTGTACACCCAGCTGTTGTTTGCGTTTGATGTTCTCGTTGTTCATGTCTTTGATGTCTTGCCTTCTTCATACAGCTGCTGCTGGTGGTGTTGTTGTTGTTTTCGAGCCATGTTGCTACTCGTCTTCATTATTTGGCTTTCTGTACTTTCTTACATTCTTCTCGTTATTAAAAGCAACCACAAAATTTACATAAAATGTAATGTTGTAATGAAATGACATAAAGCCATCAACATCATAGTCAGTCAACAAGCTTGGCTGGTAAGCAAAGCAGGCAGGCAGGCGGGCAACCAACAAAGACAGACAAGCAAGTTCTTAACATGATAGCAGAGAAAAATTAAGATTTAAAGCAAGGAGAAAGACATGCATAAATAAGCAATGGTGGATTGTAGGTCATCATTAAGCTGGATGGATGAAGATGCTTCAGCTGAGGTGGTTATGGAGTTTTTTTATATTCACAAGTAAAATAGGACCACTATGGATAATCTTAAAATTTTGAAAATATGTTTATCGATTCTTATTTATTCAGGTCACTTCGACCCACGTACTTCACAATGGATTAAAACAATAATGTCCCCATCTTTTCTCATTTATCATACCATTTGCATAGATGTCACTTAGTTGTGTCCCCCAAAATAATATTTCATCATTGGACAACTGTTCCTTACATCCATTTGCCTAATGAATCATTCTTCGGGGCAGCTGCTTAAAGGTCATCATTGGTCAATAGCTTCTTATTCCCCTTGTTCGGCTTACTATATATCGGAACATAAATTTCCATTTAGTTTTCGTAACAACAATCAATAATTGACAGACTTGAATTTATCTCCTGCCAATACCCTTCCCCCCTTTTGCGCACACACACAAGCACACAGAAAAAAATATAAATTGGCATATGGAAAATATGTGTCAGAAAAACGAAGCCAAAAAAAACCTGAAATAAATTTAATAACTTTAACGAACACATCAATACACATGTGAATGAAAAAAATGTTTGGAGAAAAACACACACCCATAAATTTTCCTTAAAATTTGTCGAAAAGTTTCTTGTTCATATACAATTTTTTAAAAAATAATTCAGAAATAATAAATATGAAAATATTTTGTGTTGCCTGAAGGTGGTTGGAAAATGAATAAGAAAAATTACTATACTTTTTACATTTTTACGAATGCATGCGTCTGACAGCAAACCACACCAAAGACAGACAAAAAAATGCCAACCTGACTCTCTGGTTCAGCAAGCCAGCCAGCCAGTCAGCTAGTCAGCTATCCAGCACCAATGAAGATGTAAAGCCAACAAATGACAATAAATAAGATAAATCGTACTTTATTAAGATTTATTATAATACATCAACCCCCGCAAAAGAACAAAATATTTATATAGAAATTGAAGGGGTAATGTTAACAGTCAAAACATATGTGACCATGAATGTTCAAAAAAAAAAAAAAATCCACAAAAATATTACATTGGCAAATATTAACATAAGAGCATTTGAAAAAATCATCTTTAAAAAATCCACGCCTTATAAGGGCCTTCAAAAAATCATCTTTAAAAAATCCACGCCTTATAAGGGCCTTCAAAAAATCATCTTTAAAAAATCCACGCCTTATAAGGGCCTTCAAAAAATCATCTTTAAAAAATCCACGCCTTATAAGGGCCTTCAAAAAATCATCTTTAAAAAATCAACGCCTTAGGGGGCCTTCAAAAAATCATCTTTAAAAAATCCACGCCTTATAAGGGCCTTCAAAAAATCATCTTTAAAAAATCCACGCCTTATAAGGGCCTTCAAAAAATCATCTTTAAAAAATCCACACCTTATAAGGGCCTTGAAAAAATCATCTTTAAAAAATCCACGCCTTATAAGAGCCTTGAAAAAATCATCTTTAAAAAATCCACGCCTTATAAGAGCCTTGAAAAAATCATCTTTAAAAAATCCACGCCTTATAAGAGCCTTGAAAAAATCATCTTTAAAAAATCCACGCCTTGTATAGGTCCTTGAAAAAATAATCTTTAAAAAATCAACGCCCTGTATAGGCCCTTGAAAAAATAATCTTTAAAAAATCCACGCCTTGTATAGGTCCTTGAAAAAATCATCTTTAAAAAATCCACGCCTTATAAGGGCCTTAAAAAAATCATCTTTAAAAAATCCACGCCTTATAAGAGCCTTGAAAAAATCATCCTTAAAAAATCCACGCCTTATAAGGGCCTTGAAAAAATAATCTTTAAAAAATCCACGCCTTATAAAAGCCTTGAAAAATAATCTTTAAAAAATATTCTTCCTTACATTCCTTTAAAAATCCTCGCTTTATATAAATGTCGCTCAGTATAAATATTTTGTACGTCTTATTTATGTTGACGTTGACTATGTCGTTCGTTTTTTATTTTTGGGGGGTTTTTTTCTTCAGTAAACAAAATTCAAAATTTATGGGTTTTGCTGTGCATTTTTAAGAAAGTTCAGCAAAAGAAAATTTACTTTGTCATTTTGTTGTTTCATTATTGGTGTCTTCATAATGAAAATGTGGACATGACTTCTTTATGGGGACATGATAGGGTTGATGGAAGTTAATGGAAATGGAATTGATGAACGAGACTGTGTGAATGTGGTCGAGAGATGTAATATCGTGAAATAATCGTCGGACAAACTACACAGTAGAGTCGTGGGATTTTTAAAGCATATTTTTTCAAAGACCAACACACGGCGTAGATTATTTAAAGAATATTTTTTTTGGACTTTTACACAAATTTAGTATCGGTTGCAGAATGACATGTTTATGGAACCAAATTCATTTTACTGGTCCTTTAGGATTCATCTGTTGAATATACCCAAAGTGGTGAAGGGTATCATATAGTCGGCCCCGTCCGACTTTACTGCTTTCCTTACTTGTTATTTGTAAAAAATATAAAATTGGGATTTTTCAATTCCATCCATTACTTTTCCTTCATCATAACATATTTCGTAATCAGACGAATCATCCAATCATTTTCCATTCATATTCCACAGAAATAAAATGTTTCCATCATTTCCAGAAGTTCCAAAAATTGTTTATTCATATTAATTTATTCTGTTCTTTCTTTCCACCTCCACATACCTTTCGTATGCATATCATATCCCACTCATATACCTAATTTCAATATTCAAACAATTACAATCTTTAGATCACAAAAAAAGTACTTCAACTCTTTTCATTTTATTTCAGTCAGCTTTTTTTTTCTTTCCCTACCAAATAACAAATATTAACAACTTCCCCAAAAAATTGGTGCTTTCCTTTGAAGAAGTCATTTTTTCGAAACATCAACGGTGAAAAGTTCAACTGCCCTTAAGCAGGCAATTTGTTCGGTTTGGTGTTGTCGTTGTTGTTGTTGCACATTTAATATTCATTCCTTGATTGCTAAGCACAGATACTACAGTTGCACACACACAGACATCGACACACATACCAAGTCATATCCAATTTTTTGAAACTTCTCCGATTAAAAATTGAAAAAAGAACACACACAGTAACACACACACACTAACATAAATTTGAACTTTTATTTAATTTTGAGCAAAGTTTTCGACAAATATTATCAACAAAATGTAGAGGGTAAAAAAAACAAGAAGTGTGCAGCTCTGAGGAGACGAAAAAAAATGGACTCAATATCAACAGAGAGACGACAGCAGCAGGATGAAGGAAAATATCAAAATTACGCAAACATACACAGACATACACCTCATCTCAACTTAACTCTTTTTTCGTCAATTCAAGCCAATTTACTCAAGCAAGTAGCTGGGTGTTTTTTCTTCGAGAAAAAAGAGTTAGAAACGGCATTTAGTGGATAAATGGTGACTGAATATTTTGGAATTTTTTATTTTGATATTTTAACCTACAAATTCAACAAAAATGAACACCACTTGTTAGCTAAGAATTTTATAAAATCTATTTATTATTGTTAGATTTATAATTGTTACAAGGACGAACAGGTGTGAATTGTATTGAAATATTTATTTGAGGACCAATTGCGAGCAGTACTTTGAGCACCGATTTTTAGGGAATAGCTGTCCAAGAATGAGTAATATTTAAGTTGAGTGTTTTTATGCAGTATGTGCCCAAGAATGAACACCAATCATAATCCGAAATCTTGCTTAATGTACTAATGCCCCCAAATATTGGTGCTAGACCCTCCTTAAGTATTCTGGCCATAGTTATGACCAAATAAGTCACCTATTGTTTTTTGTAAGGATCGGTTAATATTTAGGAGAGGAAATGAACCAAAAACTTTATTTTTGTCTGTTTTTCTGGTCGCTATATGACCCAAATAAAACCAAATTTTACATAGAGAGAATAGGTCTAGCCATAGCATAAGATTACCAAATGTGTGTGGGGCGTATATATTTACTCCTGAAGGACATCGACGTGAGGGATGGTTGACCTTTAAATTGACAAGAATTACATTGGTTTATGTATAGATTTTCTCTAGAGGCAATTTTCCACTCTAGAAGCCATTATTATATGCAGTACATCACATATTTTTTACAGTGAAGGAGATCCGACCAAACACTGGGTTACTAAAAGATATCTGAATAGGTAAGCACCTGTAAATATTTAAGTGTAACTCCGACATCCGAGTACATACGACAATATAATTGGTATCAATTTAAAGGCCAATCACTCCTCTTTAATATACTAATAACTTCTAGTGTCTATATACTTCAGGAGTAAATATATACGCTATAGAATACAAATTTTGTAATTTTTCACACATGTTCGGACCATAATTACGGCCTCCGGAGCGACCAGAAAACACATCCCCTAAATAATTACCAAAAACAATACGGGTCTTCTTTGGGCAGAACCCATCCTGCATGCAAAATTTCGTGAAGATTGGTCCATAACTGTGGCCTGCATCGTGTTACCAAATTATAATGGACAGACGGACGGACAGACACACATGTATAGATCGAATCAGCTAGTCGAGATATAACGGTTAAAGGTGGGTCTAGGACCCATATTTCGCAGTGTTTCAAACTCTTGGGGCTGCACAAAGCTATAATACCCTGACAACATAGTTGTGTTGGGTATAACAAAGTACAGGTCGCATTTATGATCCGAATTTGATGAAATTTGGTACAGCTGATTTATTTGGTCCAAGGACGAACCCAATTGAAATTGGTGAAAATCGATTCAGATTTAGATATGGCTCTCATATGTATTTTCGTCCGATTTTATGTAAATGGTACACCACGCTCCCTTTATATCTTTCGATTTCCACGAATTTTGGTGTAGTGTTCTGTATTACATCCCGAATGATGTGTGCTAAGTTTCGTGAAAATCGGTTCAGCTCTCATATATAGTTTTTCTCCGATTTTATGTAAATGGTGTACAAAAGTCCCTATTTATCTATCGATTTGCACGAATTTTGGTACAGCGTAATGAATTAAGTCTGGAATGACGTGAAAATCGGTTCTGATTTAGATATAGCTCACATATATGTTTATTCGACCGATTTACTGTGCAGTAAACCCAAAATTTGGTCGATTGGCACACAATTTTGTACAATTTACTGAATTTAGTATAACCTTACATGTGCCAATTTTTTTATACCCTCCACCATAGTAAGGAGGATACTTGAAATGACAGATACTTGAAATGAAAATATAGGGAAAATACCAAAAAAGTGAACTTATACCGATTATTAATTGTTTTTTTTTTTTGTTTGTTTTTTTAATTGGCTCCTATGTATATATTCGTCCGATTTTAAGTAAATTAATATATTTTGTTTTTGCAAATAACCCGCCAAACACTACTGTAAATTAATATAAATTAATCTTTGGCAAGTTCCCTTGAAATCGGTTCAGATTTAAATAAAGCATAGCGTCCATATATAAATTCGACCTATTCATTTTAATTGTACACCAAATAATCAATGGGTGCCTGATTGAGAGTTTGCTTTAAATCGATTTAAAAAATTTAGCATAGGTTGCAGATTGGCATATGTAGGGGTTGATGGTAGTCGGTTTACATTTTTGGTAACAGATGAAATAAAGAAGGGTATATTCTACAAATGCGGCGTAGAATATACCAAAGTGGTGAAGGGTTTCATATAGTTGACCCAGTCCGACTTTACTACTTTCCTTACAGATTAGCGAAATATTGCCCTGGCTGGGAATATAGATTCGCAGACACTTAGACGGTAGGGTATCATATGGTTAATTTTAATTTTGTGCTCATACATCTGTATCTCTTCTTTTTTGCAGGTGGCTAATGACAATCAGTACCAAATGAAAACCAGTAAGGAAAGTAGTAAAGATATAGCCGTTGGGCTATATCTGTACTTCTAGAAAACGCAACTACGTAATTCTATGCTCAATTTTGTAAGTTGTGCAAAATTTGATGTCAATCTGACTAACATGAGCAGTTTGATGCCCAATTTACTTGAAATCGGGCGAAAATATATATGGAAGCTTTATCAAAATATTAAGCGATTTTAAACAAACTTGTCACAGGTTAGGTTATACTAATTTCAGAACGTTTTGTTCCTATTGGTTCCTTGGTGCGTCAATCATTTAAAATCAATCTATAATAAAAGGGAGCTATATCTAAATCAAGGCCGATTTTCACGAAACAAGGCAGACTTCACTCTAGGCTCAATTCAGTACGTTATGCCAAATTTAGTGCAAATCGAAGGATATATAGGGACGTTGGTGCACCATTTCCATGAAATCGGACGAAACTATATATGGGAGCTTTATCTAAATCAGGGCCGATTTTCTCAAAACTTGGTAGACATCACTCTAGGGTCAATTCAGTACGTCATGGCAAATTTCCTGCAAATGGAAGGATATATAGGGACTTTGGTGCACCATTTACATAAAATCTGACGAAACTATATATGGAGCTATATCTAAATAAGGGCCGATTTTCTCGAAACTTGGCAGACATCACTCTAGGCTCACTTCAGTACGTTATGCCAAATTTCCTGGAAATCGATAGATATATAGGGACTTTGGTGCACCATTTACATGAAATCGGACGAAACTATATATGGGAGATATATCTAAATCAAAACCGATTTTCACGAAACAAGACAGACATCACTCTAGGCTCAATTCAGTACGTTGTGCCAAATTTAGTGCAAATCGAAAGATATATAGGAACTTTGGTGCACCATTTACATGAAATCGGACGAAAGTATATATGGGAGCTATATCTAAATCTGGGCCGATTTTCTCGAAACTTGGCAGACATCATTCTAGGCTCAAGTCAGTACGTTATGCCGAATTTCGTGCAAATCGAAAGATATATAGGGATTTTGGTGCACCATTTACATAAAATCGAACGAAACTATATATGGGAGCTATATCTAAATTAGGACCGATTTTCTCGAAACTTGGCAGACATCACTCTAGGCTCAATTCAGTACGTTATGCCAAATTTCGTGCAAATCGAAGGATATATAGGGACTTTGGTGCACCATTTACATGAAATCGGACGAAAGTATATATGGGAGCTATATCTAAATCTGGACCGATATTCTCGAAACTTCGCAGACATCACTCTAGGCTTAATTCAATACGTTATGCCAAATTTCGTGCAAATCGAAAGATATATAGGGACTTTGGTGCACCATTTACATGAAATCGGACGAAAGTATATATGGGAGCTATATCTAAATCTGGACCGATTTTCTCGAAACTTGGCAGACATCATTTTAGGCTCAAGTCAGTACGAATTTTTGCTGAATTTCGTGCAAATCGAAAGATATATAGGGATTTTGGTGCACCATTTACATAAAATCGAAGGAAACTATATATGGGAGCTATATCTAAATTAGGACCGATTTTCTCGAAACTTGGCAGACATCACTCTAGGCTCAATTCAGTACGTTATGCTAAATTTCGTGCAAATCGAAAGATATATAGGGACTTTGGTGCACCATTTACATGAAATCGGACGAAACTATATATGGGAGCTATATCTAAATCTTGACCGATTTTCACGAAACTTGGCAGACGTCATTCTAGACCTGAATGATTAGGCTGTACCAAATTTCGCGCAAATCGAAAGATATATAGGGACCGTTTACATTAAATCGGTTAAATATATATGTGGGAGCTATATCTAAATCTGAACCGATTTTTCCCAATTTCAATAGGGTTCGTCCTTGGGCCAAACAAATGAGCTGTGCCAAATTTCATCCAATTCGGATCATAAATGCGACCTGTACTTTGCTCACAAAAATACATGGACAGACGGACGGACGGACATGCATAAATCGACTTAGAAAGTGATTCAATGCATATTCTCAAAAGGAACCATGTGTCTATCTCGTTTCCTTTTGCCTGTTACAAACATATGCACAAAGACATAATACCCTGTACCACAGTGTGGTGAAGGGTATAAAAATTGTAAGTATATATTCATCCTTTGTTATAGTTCACATATTTTGTTTTTCAGAGATCCACCAAAGATAACAGCATAAAAGTCGGTTATAAAATCACCATTACGCTCCAAATTGACGGTAACAGATGAAATATTCTGGATGTAATGGTCCCTTTTGGATTATTTGAGGATTTCTAGAATCTCAAATTCGACAATGTTCTTTATTAACATACCCCTATTTGAATGAATATGTAAACCAGAATCTCCTCTCAATGCGGATGTTCAAGTATTATCAAAAGTAAACATAGCCTTATCATCAAAAGTAAACATAGCTCTTAACCCAAAATAAGCAAAATCGAATAAAAATAATCCTCCTGGACATTCTCTAAAAATCCTAGAACCATTCCTGAATGTCCGTGCCGAACTTTTTATACACTACATGGGATGCATTCAAAATTCTTTAAGTCGATTAGAACATTTATATGTGTACAGTTTTGTTGTTATGTGATAGTAATATGTTCGTGTTCCGAAAAAATGGTTTTCATATTACAGACTCTCTAGTTTGAAAACTTAAACTCGACTTCTGTAACTTAATGTTTTACCAGGAATCCGATATGTCCAATTTTAGCCATTTCCATAAGAAAATTCGCTTAAAAATTTATGAATTTATGAGAAGCGGAACTTTTATGTGGAGTTATATCAGAACTTGGATCACCGCAATATTTTTATACTTTATACAAAATTACAGCCCCATCGGTTGGAAAATGAGGTTAAAACGACATGTATATTAGAACTTTAGATTATGAATATTTATTTGACAAATATGTAACGGAATTGACAATTAAAACCCGTTGGGTTAACTTAATCCGATACAATGTAAACTTACAATAAAGTCTTCAAAATACCGTAAACTGACATTGAACATGTTTAGTGGCATGTTTTGACAGCCCCATAAGAACCTAAAAAATCTAATTAGACCCGATTCGATTAAAAAGCATACTACCATACCCCAACACAAAATATGAAACCACTACCAATTAGGTGGAAACATGTGCCCAAAACCATCAAAATACCGAATATTGGGGGTACCGTTGTATGGGGGCTACCCCGAAACAAGGTTCAATATTAATAATTTTTCGTAGGCAGATCTGATAGGTAAAGTGGATCCAAAATACCAATTTACAGCTGATTATGTTAAAAAACGGGTCTAAAACCCCCAAATAGTGAATAATGAGTATACCGTGCACTAAATATTGGACCAATATCGATCATTTACGGCAGGAAGATTTGATACTCAATGAGATTCTAGCGTAGGAAATTGCTGCCAATTCGGCTGAAAAATGTGACTAACATCCGTTATATAGGGGCTATACCGAAACGTGTACCAATACACCTCATTTTCAATAGCAACCAACCAACATTTATGGAGTCTTTTAAAAAATATGGACAGATATACATATATTTATGGCCTAATAATGATCATGCGAATATTTATCATTAAAAAATTTTTTTCTTCCAAGTATTCTCAACCATAATTATAAACTACACAACTATGTTGTCAGGGTATTATAGCTTTGTGCAGCCCCAAATTGTAACGCCGCGAAATAATGGTCCTAGACCCACCTTTAAGTATACCGATCGTCATATCTCGACTAGCTGAGTCGATCTAGACATGTGTGTCCGTCCGTCCGTCTGTCCATTATAATTTGTAAACACGATCAGGCCACAGTTATGGACCAATTTTCACGACATTTTGCATGTAGGATGGGTTCTGGCCAATGAAGACCCCTATTGTTTTTGGTAAAGATCGGCTAATATTTTTAGGGATGAAATGGACCAACAATTTTATTTTTGTCAAATTTTCTGGTTGCTCCAAAGAGCGCAATTATGGCCCGAACTTTCACATGGAGAAGGGGGTCGGGCCAAAGAATAAGCATGCCTGTTTTTATAAAGATTGGTCAATATTTAGCGGGTCAAATGGACCCTGACTTTTGTGTGAAAAATGACAAAATGAGTATTCTATGGCGTATATATTTACCCCTGAAGGACATAGACCCGAGAAGTTGATAGTATATCCAAGAGGAGTGGTTGACCTTTAAATTGATACCAATCATATTGTCGTAGGTACTCGGATACGGGAGTTACACTCAAATATTTACAGGTTTTTACGTATTCATTTATTATTTAGTAACCTATTACCTTAATTTAGGGCGGATATATAGCCTAATCGCTTTGAAATGTCCCATGTGGTTCCAGTTATGGTCAAGGACAACGCCTAAAATGTTAGGTGATGATAAGATAATAATTTTTCGGATGAAGTGGATCTAAAACTTAATTATTTGTACTTTTTGAGTCGAAAGCCGAACATCAAACACAACCTACGGTGAAGGGAACCTGGACAAGTAATTAGAGGGGCTGTAATGATTATTAGTAACATTTTCTGCCCAATCTCAGAATATAGAACCACAGAAAGTTAGATTTTCATGGAAGTTGTATAGGGTATCATATGCTCCGCTCACTAGTTCATAAAAGTTTTCATCAGCTCAAACCAATTGTCGAGTCATATTTATTCACACTCCGTTTCAGGCACCTACTTTGAGTCGATGTGTGAAAGCTCCC
The DNA here is from genome assembly GCF_032173495.1 of Musca vetustissima. Taxonomy (NCBI): domain Eukaryota; kingdom Metazoa; phylum Arthropoda; class Insecta; order Diptera; family Muscidae; genus Musca; species Musca vetustissima. The sequence continues at coordinate 61,977 of NW_026885595.1, forward strand.
GTTATCAAAGAATTCATCTTCTCTTGTTCGTCTTTAAAAATGTTTCCAAAGACGCATGCAAACAACTCATAATTAGCCGTACATTTGTTCTATGACGAGTTTTGGTAAAGAAAAAAGGGATCGAATAAATGTTTCCACTAACAACATTTGTTGGATGAGACTCCTCTTCGAAGACACATATTTTATTTCGAGCACATGCATTAATTCGAGCTCATACGCATAGCTCCATGATTCGTAGCCTGTGACGATCTTTTAAATGCAGTTTGCAGGCATTTCCAGTTTTCAGAAGATTGTGGCCTCTTGACAGAATATTTTCAAATTTCCAAAATGTTCACATAATCAACATTTAGATGTCCAGCTCATTGTAAATGTCCTATCCAAATGTTCCAATTTCGTTTTCTTAGAGAACTATTTGCAATGTTGGTCCTTAATGCTTTTTTTTGCTGAATTAATGTCATGTCCGTTGCATGTTGTTGTTCTGTACCTTCGATAAAAAGGACAACCAGATAGATGGATGTGTTTATATCTCAGTGCTGAGTAAAATACCCAAAAACTTTCTTAACCTTTTGCTATGGTAGCATACCTAAGTAACCGTTTTTTAAATGTTAGTAAGTCCAATTTATAATGTTTACGTAGTAGAACTTCTAGTCTACAGAGGCAAGTTACATTTCTATTCCAACACGGTAATAAGTTTATTATACTTTTTAAGCAAAACCAAAAAAATCTAAATTTAAGCAGCATTTTTTTTAAAGGGATGAATAAATCACCAAACAAAATTTTACTCAGTTTTCCTATGCATTTACGTGATCCTACAAGGGACATTTGTCCATACCAAAAAAAAGCCATTACAATATTATCCAACTGCCCCCCATCCGCCGAATCTCAGTCAAACACAATTAAGCTTTAGAGAGAATGTTGATGATGTCGTTTAAGAGCATCATAATGGCAATTCCATATTCTCACATACACACGTATACACATATGTGTGTATGATTCGTACAGCAATAACGTAATCTTACACCTAGGTAAAAGGTTCAGAAACGATTAACGAATTAGCGGAAGTGCGTGCGTGTGGATCATATAACTAGCAATAGCCTGGTGTTATAATTGTCCTTGGTTGATTTGGTTGCTGCGGTTTGCAAGGTGTGCAATATTACACACAACTGCTTTATACATAACAACATAAGACGTGGATTTTTTAAAGAATAGTTTTTTCAGGGACTCATACAAGGCGTGGATTTTTTAGAAAATATGTTTTAAAGAAAAAATTTTAGGGACTCATACAAGGCAAGGATTTTTTTTTTCAGGGACCAATCATCACAAGGCTTGGATTTTTTAAAGTATATTTTTTCAGGGACCAATCAACATAAGGCGTGGATTTTTTAAAGAATATTTTTTAAGGGACCTATCAACACAAGGCGTGGATTTTTTAAAGAATATTTTTTCAGGGACCAATCAACACAAGGCGTGGATTTTTTAAAAAATATTCTTTAAGGGACTCATACAAGGCGTGGTTTTTTTTAAAGAATATTCTTTCAGGGACTCATACATGGCGTGGATTTTTTAAAGAATATTCTTTCAGGGACTCATACAAGGAGTGGATTTTTTAAAGAATATTCTTTCAGGGACTCATACAAGGCGTGGATTTTTTAAAGAATATTCTTTCAGGGACTCATACAAGGCGTGGATTTTTTAAAGAATATTCTTTCAGGGACTCATACACGGCGTGGATTTTTTAAAGAATATTCCTTCAGGGACTCATACAAGGCGTGGATTTTTATACCCTTCACCACACTGTGGTACAGGGTATTATGTCTTTGTGCATATGTTTGTAACAGGCAAAAATAATCGAGTTAGACCCATGGTTCCTTTTGAGAATATGCATAGAATCACTTTCTGAGTCGATTTATGCATGTCCGTCTGTCCGTCCGTCCGTCCGTCCGTCCGTCCGTCCGTCCGTCTGTCCATGTAAAATTGTAAACAAAGTACAGGTCGCATTTATGATCCGAATTGGATGAAATTTGGCATAGGTCACTTATTCGGCCCAAGGACGAACCCTATTGAAATTGGGAAAAATCGGTTCAGATTTAGATATAGCTCCCATATATATATTTAACCGATTTAATGTAAACGGTCCCTATATATCTTTCGATTTGCACGAAATTTGGTACAGGCTAATCATTTACGTCTAGAATGATGTCTGCCAAGTTTCATGAAAATCGGTCCAGATTTAGATATAGCTCCCATATATAGTTTCGTCCGATTTCATGTACATGGTGCACCAAAGTCCACATATATCTTTCGATTTGCACGAAATTTGGTACAGCCTAATCATTTAGGTCTAGAATGATGTCTGCCAAGTTTCATGAAAATCGGTCCAGATTTAGATATAGCTCCCATATATAGTTTCGTCCGATTTCATGTAAATGGTGCACCAAAGTCCACATATATCATTCGATTTGCACGAAATTCGGTACAGCCTAATCATTTAGGTCTAGAATGATGTCTGCCAAGTTTCGTGAAAATCGGTCCAGATTTAGATATAGCTCCCATATATAGTTTCGTCCGATTTCATGTAAATGGTGCACCAAAGTCCCTATATATCTTTCGATTTGCACGAAATTTGGCATAACGTACTGAATTGAGTCTAGAGTGATGTCTGCCGAGTTTTGAGAAAATCGGTTCATATTTATATATACCTGCCATCAGGGACGTACACAGGGGCCCGGGCCCCCAGGCCCCCCCCCCCTCCAACGCAATGATTTTTTTTCACAGTAAATTTATGTTTGCAACCGCGAATTTTTTCATTTTGTACTACCGGGCCTTCCCCGAAATGAAATCCTGTGTACGTTGCTGCCTGCCATATATAGTTTCCTCCGATTTCATGTAAATGGTGCCCCAAAGTCCCTATATATCTTTCGATTTGCACGAAATTTGGCATATCGTACTGAATTAAGCCTAGAGTGATGTCTGCCAAGTTTCGTGAAAATCGGTCCTGATTTAAATATAGCTCCCATATATAGTTTCGTCCGATTTCATGTAAATGGTGCCCCAAAGTCCCTATATATCTTTCGATTTGCACGAAATTTGGCATGTCGTACTGAATTAAGCCTAGAGTGATGTCTGCCAAGTTTTGAGAAAATCGGTTCAGATTTAGATATAGCTCCCATATATAGTTTCGTCCGATTTCATGTAAATGGTGCCACAAAGTACTTATATATCTTTCGATTTGCACGAAATTTGGCAATTTGCTAAGTTTCGTGAAAATCATATATATTTTCGCCCGGTTTCATATAAATGGTGCACCAAAGTCTTTATATATCCTTCGATTTGCACGAAATTTGGCATAACGTACTGAATTGAGCCTAGAGTGATGTCTGCCAAGTTTCGAGAAAATCGGTCTATATAGCTCCCATATATATTTCATGTTAATAGTCCTGTTTAATATACCCATAGTGGTGAAGGGTATCATATAGTCGGCCCCGTCCGACTTTACTACTTTCCTTACTGGTTTAAAGAATATTCTTTCAGGGACTCATACAAGGCGTGGATTTTTTAAAGAATATTTTTTCAGGGACTCATACAAGGCGTGGATTTTTTAAAGAATATTTTTTCAGGGACTACCACAAGGCGTGGATTTTTTAAAGAATATTTTCTAAAGGGCCCACACAAGGCGTGAATTTTTTAAAGAATATTTTTTCAGGGACTCATACAAGACGTGGATTTTTTAAAGAATATTTTTTCAGGGACTACCACAAGGCGTGGATTTTTTAAAGAATATTTTTTAAGGGACTAATACAAGGCGTGGATTTTTTATAGAATATTTTTTAGGGACTTATACAAGGCGTGGATTTTTTATAGAATATTTTTTAGGGACTTATACAAGGCGTGGATTTTTTATAGAATATTATTTCAGGGACTTATACAAGGCGTGGATTTTTTAAAGAATATTCTTTCATGGACTCATACAAGGCGTGGATTTTTTAAAGAATATTTTTTCAGGGACTCAAACAAGGCGTGGATTTTTTAAAGAATATTTTTTCAGGGACATAAACAAGGCGTGGTTTATTTAAAGAATATTTTTTCAGGGACTCATACAAGGCGTGGATTTATTTAAAGAATATTCTTTCAGGGACAAGGCGTGGATTTATTTAAAGAATATTCTTTCAGGGACAAGGCGTGGATTTATTTAAAGAATATTCTTTCAGGGACTCATACAAGGCGTGGATTTATTTAAAGAATATTCTTTCAGGGACTCATACAAGGCGTGGATTTTTTAAAGAATATTCTTTCAGGGACTCATACAAGGTGTGGATTTTTTAAAGAATATTCTTTCAGGGACTCATACAAGGCGTGGATTTTTTAAAGAATATTCTTTCAGGGACTCATACAAGGCGTGGATTTTTTAAAGAATATTCTTTCAGGGACTCATACAAGGCCGTGGATCACTAGTTCTGTATAAATATAAGATATATTTTTGATTCGTCTAATTTTTACCAACTGCTAGACATAAAATCCCCATTAATTCCACAAATACAACAACCTCCACTTCCTAGAATAATTAACCAGACCACATGTTTTTATTTATTTATTTATTTTTATTTTATTTTATTTATTTTTTTTTTTTTTTGTGGTGAAATCTCAGATCTCAAATAACGAATGTAATTACCTTTGTGTTACATCCCATTGGGTTCGCTTCGGTGTAATCAAATTTTATTTCTCGCTCAATATTAATTAAACATTATTCGACCTTACCAAAATAAAAGTAAATATCAATAAATTCTATTTGCCTTTAATTTATCTTCAAGAATCAACGAGAAATAAATTATGATTTTATGTGTTTAATGTTTACTCTGTGTTGTTTTAACTTCGACCCTGGTGGTGTACCTAATAAAATCTAATACAATAAGTAGTACAGCCCCGTTGCCAAAAATAAATATTAACATAATTATTTTAACGTACAATCCAATGGACCATGCTAATTACCCAGTTTATCTTCATTTGAGGGGGGTGTCCCACCTCCCCGAACACAGAAACACTTAACGTTCAAAAAATATATACCGCAAAGAATTACTTCTGTTTGAGTGTGGGGGTGTTTGGAGAAGGACATGCAAAGGAATTAACAAAATGAAAGAACTAATAGCAGCAACAACAAAGGGCCATTGAATCAAAGAAGAACGTGGTAAAATATCCTTGAATATTTGTAGTGTTACCAATGTTATACACCCAAACGTTCGGTTAAATAAAATTACCAATTGTAACGGTTTGAGGTTCGTTGGTTTTTGCCCCCCACCCTCTCCCTAACATTTGGGGATGTTGTTGGTAATTGTATTTATTGTAGATATTGTCCGTAGACAATTCCACTAAATTTGGGGTGTTGCAATGCGTAACGGCAACACCAATGCCAGTGTCCTTAAATTTGCCTTAATTATGTTATAAATTTGTAGCGTTATTTAATTGTATGTAGCCAGTGTAATCAATTGCCTAGACAATAACATAAACTAATTTACAATTTCATGGTTGTAATAACATTTAGACCAGCTGAACTAGTTTTAATAAAGACAATAACAATTAGTCCTTGAAAAAAATATTCTTGAAAAAATACATGCCTTGTTTAGGTCTTCAAAATAAATTTTTAAACCAGTGTGGCGGAGCAGTATAGTCGGACGGGGCCGACCATACGATATCCTACACAACTACCACGAACTCAAACTTTCTGAGGATGTTTATTCCGAGTCTGAGTAATATTTCGTGATATTTGCCCCCTTATGCCCGTTTAGAGGTCAACAGTCCAGATTACCTTCACAGTGTGTTGTGTTGTGATTTTGCATTATACTCTACTCGAAAACACACAAAAAATTATGTTTCGGTCCATTTTATCCCAAAATATTAATCTGATCATCACCGAAAATTGTAGGAGTTGTTCTTGACCATAAATTGTAAAGCCATCAGCGCGATATTTCCCCCTCTAATGTGGTAATGGGTTACTAAATAATATCTGAAACGTAAGCACGTGTAAATATTTTACTGTAACGCCCAAATCTGAGTAGATACATCACTATATTTGTTATCAATTTAAAGGCCTA